>NW_013952741.1:270240-280306 GCF_001266775.1 Austrofundulus limnaeus
GCCTCGCACCGAGGACCTATCCATGTCATCATTTACCCAGAATGCTTTGTGTGGAAATAAAATGGCTCTGTCCGTGTAATACCAAAACAAAGAGGCCGTCACATTAAACTTTTAGTTTAAAAATCATAAAAACTGAACATCCTACTGTTTTTTACAGTCTATTTTACAGTTAAAATATATGTTTATCAAATAAAGTCTAATGTTACAACTAATCATGGATCCCTTGCAATGAGTTGCTTCTCGTTTCTTAAGCAACCATGTGGAAAGACACAACCTGTGGTCGTGGAGAAGATGTCAGTCTGTTTGAGAAGGGTCAAATCATTGGCATTAAGCAGAGAAAACATCTGAGGAGATTGCAGAAACTACTGAAATTAGGTTAAGACCTGTCCAACGCATTGTTAAAAAGTGGGTGGATAGTGGGGACCCATCGTCTTCAAAGACGCCCCCATCATGCCCAGTGTCTACTGTACAGCCTGTGGGGGCAGTGCTGTGATCTGGAGTTGCTGCAGCTGGTCAGGTCTAGAAAGCTTATCCAAACAATGCCACTGCAAATGCGTGTCATAGTCAAAGTTAAAGGCAGTCCAACGACATTAGAGTGTGTGACTCTTTTTTTGGTTGCAATTTGTTTTTTTGTTTTGTTTTGTTTTGTTTTTTGGCCAGGTAGTGTATCATTCCTTAAAATACTCATATATTTTGATGCAAAAGAAATTTCTTGATTGTGTACACTAAAGTTTTGTCAGAATAAGGCTGCCAATGCATAAACAATAAATCGCCCTCATTTCTGTTCAATTGYTATTTTTACCAATCATTTTTGTGCATCTATCCTTCTGCAGCGTTTTAAAAACCGTTTATACATTAAAATGTGTTGCTTGATTGGGAATAGGGTGCTCCCTTGATTTATTGCTGTTGGAATTTGATGTTATATTTCTAGTCTCATCCATTAAGACACAGTCTCAAAAAAGTAAACATTGTGTCAGGCTGTGGTTTAGTTATTATAGTTAAATAAAATAAAATCATTGATGGTTTATATCAGGTCAAAATTTCATTAAATTAGTGAAAAATATTTGTTAGTTATCAAAGGCCCATTAAACCTCTCAATGAATCTTCTGTCAAACTGCYCAAAAAAGCAAATTATTCAATAAATATTAARTWTTTAGAYRATTCAAACAAATGATCTTTAAGTCTAAGAATTCAAAAATGTTTTGAAGTATTTATTTCTGACAAAAGAAATGATCAAATTAGTTGGTTTCTCTTTGACTGAAACATTTTTGCAGTTATTTGTGTTGCAGTACTTATGAAGGGAAGAACACAGTTCTCAAATGCATGTCAAATACATGTTTTTAAAGTATTATTTATAAAACCTTACTAGCTCATTTTAGAGACTCCCTTCATCCTGATCAGCCTCTCTAGCAGACAGACAGCAGGAGAGAGTTCCATGCTGGACGTGTTGATGTCTCCGGTCCATCACAGGGTCAACACAGAGGCACACAAACACACTCAGATTCATTTAACATGTTCGTTTAACTGAACACGTTTTGAAGCTGTGGGAGGAAAGCAAAGCACTTGGAAAAAACCCACACAGGCATGGGGAGAACAAACCAGATTCACACAAAAAGGCTCAGATTCAAACCAAAGCTGCGAGACAGATGTCAAAATAAAACGTCCAATAAAAATAGATCTGTTAAACATTTTACAACACRCCCTGCTCAAATTAAACAAGTACATCTTATTGTTGAAATGATGAAACAGATGTTTTCCCCAGTGTAACATCTATTTGTGACGTTTGCAGAGAAATCACTAAATAAACCCAGCGCTAACAGGATGGAGCTCAGAGTGTGTCTGCATGTTTAACCACCAGATGGTGACAAGTCTTCATTCTAGGAGCACATTTAACCACTGACCAGCCTAGAAATAAGTGTATCTCTGTCATCATCTTAAAGCTTCTTCCAAAACCCTTAAACAGCACGTTTAACCTCAGTCTGCTGTAGAGCCATCAATACAGAAACACACAATAAAACTATAGAAGAAACATCACTTGTATAAAACCTTTGTCAGTGCAACTATGGTGTGTTGTTGTTGTGTTGGTCTTTGACCTGTCAGCATAAAGGGATGTGTCTGCTCCTCATCTACTCCTGAGCTTTTTGGTGATTTTAATTTACTAAAAAGTTATGAACTTTAGCATCTGTTTGATGTATTTAAGATTAGRATGGGATCATCAGAGGTACAGTACAGGTTGGAGAACAGTGAATATGTTGGTAGAAATGCAGCTGACAGGACAAAGACAAAGATCAGATAAATGGATGCAGTTAGAGGACATGAGGTAGTTGAGGACAGAGGATGCAGACAGGAGGGTGATAACGGAACAGACAAAAAATAAAATAAATCAAACACCTGAATATAGCTAATCCTACAAAATTCCCATTTTCAGTAAGAATACCCAAAGCAACTGGACTGATGCTGTTCTGAACCAAAATTGGTCTCAAAATATTTTTTTGCTTTTAGCTAAAAGAAAATCCTAACTTTAAAGCATATTCCCCACACTTGCCTTGAGCCTTTTCACAACATGTGCACTAACATGTGCATTTTTCTCCCTCCGCTGTCCTCTCCTCTGAGATTATCCTGTTTGTGTGGGAGAGAAAACCCATTAATAGGCTCGGTGATCTGACCGCTCGTCTCTGAGCTCAGCTGACTGGATGGAGACGACAGGCAGCGGATAGCTCCTCACAACACACCAGGTGAAAGTGCAGCAATGAGCCGACAAGGTAAGACCAACTCCCGCTGTCTGTGCTGCGCAGCACCGTGGGTTTTTATAAACGCTTTYCCCCCACAGCGCTCGACTGTTAGCATGTTTTATTTTGTGCTAATCGTTAGCATCGYGCGCAACAGGTTAGCCGTTAGCCTGTTAGCTTGGAGGACTTCAGCACCGAGGACAGCTCTGGTGAGGCTTTACACGTGATTAAACTAACTAGCTAACAAAAAATGCACAATATGTCATTTATTAGGACATAACGACTAAATGTTTTAATTACTCCACATGTTTTACATCAGTTTTTTAGATATTTATACTTAGATATTTGTCCATTTATAGAGAAAATCCCAAAATATTCCTGAAGTAAAGAGTAAAAAGCTATTAAAACTTAAATAAATTTCGGGRTTTTTAGTTTTAGAAGTATTTGAATGATATTTAAACAAGACTCGTTTAGATAAATTACATTAAATTTACAGCTGTGCTTTTTAATCTCTCAATGCTGCTAATCTGTTGATAAATTGGAAGGTTCTTCATCCTTTAAGAATAGATTTCAGGTGTCATTCTCATGCACTGACGCAGTGTAATCTCATCTGATTACGGTATAATCTCATTTTCCCTTGTTATATTCTTGTCCTAATCTTGATTAATTTTTGCTTGTTTTCCTGTCTCTGTCTTTAAGGTTTTGGTGGGACTTCATCTGTGAACTTCTCCACAGGCAACGGATGTTCACACACAAACCTGAGAGACAACGATGGGGACAGTCTGCGTTTTGAACTTGCAAAGGTACTTCTTCTCAGGTTGTTCAACACATTGGGCCTCATGCAAGAATCATTCGTACGAAAAGATTTGTTCTTAAGTTGTGCGTTTGAGTGATTTAGGAGAACTTGTGGCATTCACCAATTTTCTCTTATTCTAAGATTTTCTTCAGATAAGAAAAAAAAATTCACGAGTGGTCCAGACCTGTCGTATATTTTACCAGCAGTCAGTCTGCTGTTATCCAGATGAATTTTCTTCACTAATAACTTTATATTTCATTAGTTTGAAGATATTTAGAGTTGAAAATAAATTACACTACAGAATTATGTTGACAATAGGCTATTCTGTTTGAACTTAAATTATGCATTAATTGAAGTTTGGAGACATTTTAAAAAGCCTTTTTTTCAGAACCACATCTGACACTGCGACAGCGGGGTGGGTGGTGGGGAGAGGTGCGCGACTGCTCATCTTATGTAACACAGTTGTTTACACTTAAATTAAAAATATTTGACCAAAGGAAAACCTGAGCAGGACTAGAGAGAGATGAATATGATTTAAATTTGTATTTCTGTGACTGTAGACGACCCACAGAAGACACGACAGTAACAGAAGACGTCCTTTCGTTCCTCATCAGCTTTAGCAGCTCCTTTAATTCCACAGCTGACGCTGCTAAAAATGGCAGATTTTCATTTCTGGATCTCTGAGAACAGGACTTCAATCTGCAAACTCGTAAAGTTCTTCTTTTTTACTTTGCGATGTCCTTCATGAATGGACACTTCCTGGTAGCTGGAGCAGGAAACATAGCCTTATTTGGTGTTTTTGGGGTGGTAATTATGCTAATCTCCTCTCCTCGTGTACGAGCAGCTGATACGCATTCATCAGTTTACGCTGCTCATTTACACACTTTCAGAAGAGTTTGTTGAATCTGACTGACGTTCGTACCAACAAAAGTGAGAGAAATTTAGGATAGGAATACAAAAATGTTCTTGCATGCGGCCCACTGTGATCCTGCGGCAGCTTGAAATCTTTGTCACTGTTTTTTTTTTTATTTCAAATAGACAGAAGATGAGATTCAGACCTTGAGGCAGGTTCTTTTGGCCAAAGAAAAATACGCAGCAGACATCAGGAGGCAGCTGGGACTGAGCCCTCTCAGCAACGTCAAACAGAACCTGTGCAAAGGCTGGCAGGAAGTCCAGACCTCAGCCCCGTGAGTGCACTCAGACTTCATGAGACACAAACATGGAAGGTCTGCTGAATGCATCCAAATTTGTATAATCATAAATTACTGCACTGATACATTTTCCATGTATTGTCTAAATGTGACATGGTTACATAATCCCAAAAGGAGCACTGGAAACATTCTCAGCCTCTGTCTCAATTTTTTTAGTTTAGTTTAGTTTAGTTTATTTGCACAATAAAAATATATAAATCAGTTGAAAGACAAAAAAAGTAATTACAGTGCAGGGAGAGGCAAAAAGCCCAATAGGTTTAAATGAAGCCTCCACCRGAAAAATAAAAATACATTGAACCAACAATGAAATCCATCAATTACTTAAATCAATTAAGGCATTTAAAAGAAAAAAATCACAATCACAACATTTTAATTAAGTACAAGAGAGAGTGTTTAAATTGTTTAACAGAGGGCCTGCTTTTTGCTAAMTGAGAATATTCATTCCAAAGTATTGCTCCCCTGTATCGGACAGAAAACTGACCTCTTCTGCTCTGACATTCAGGAAGGTGAAGTGCTGAGCATTGACAAGTTAAGTAAGAATGAAATTGCAAATTTAGTTTAAAATAATGAATAAAATGCATTGGCATACTCTGTTCTCTTTCAGAAATCTTATAAATAAAAACACAAATTTGAAAAATGTTTATGTAATAAACTGTAAGAATCTGTAGATCTCTAAACAAATGGGTAGAAGGACAACAAGGGTCTAATCGAGCTGCAATTCTAACAAAGCCTTTTTGAAGAATAAAAATTTTCTGTAGTGCTGAGAGGAAAGTACTTCCCCAAACTCTATTTACAATAACATGAATATGGGTATATCAAACTATAATAAAGTGTAAGCAAACATTCTGTATTGATGTAATGACTAACCCTCCTAATTATGCCAACAGATTTATGCAATTTGCTACAAATCCTATCAATATGATCTTTTCACCTTAAATTCTCATCAACAATAACTCCAAGAAATGATGCCGATGATACTTGTGGTATCTTTATACCGTCAATAGCAATTTCTAAACATTTTTTTTATTTTCAGTGTATGACTTTTTGCCACTAAAAATAATAAAATTTGATATTTTAAGATTTGTGTTGTGTTATTTCAGATATCTCACAGCCTCTGCCACTCTGGAGGACATCAGCCACTCTGACGCGTGAGTCTCTCCCATCAGATTCCAACCATAAAATCAGTTTCCGCAACACTTGTTTCATCGGGATCCCTTCTAAGAAAGCGGTGATGGGATTGTCCAGGTCAAATAGGATTGGTGCCCTGTTAATAGCAGCACAGCCTGACTTAGCACGAGGAGCGGTGATGATGCCAGGCCCCACCATGACCAGCCTGATGAGTTTGTTTTTACTCTTCTGCATCCAGATGGACAGTGGACGCTGACGTATATAAGCCTGTTGTCAGCTGTGTGTCAGGATGTATATTTGTCTTTATGCACTCACTTGTTATGTAATAAACTGCAACGCTGGCACTTCCCTTTGGTCAGATACATTTTTCTTTGTTCCCCCGCAGATATGTGAGAACACGGGAGAGTCTTTCTCATGCAGGCCAGGTGACGTCTGCTGCGCTGTCCAGCGTGGGGGAGGTCATCACCAGGAGACTGGCACACATGAGGTACACACACAGCTGACTCAACTTCATCCCATCACAGTATTTTTTCAGACTGATCCCATAAAACATTATTTATAAGTTAGATTACCTGGTCATTTTGATAGGATTTAAAATAAAWACTGAAACATGAATCACTTAAAGGGTGAAGAAGATGTTTTACACRCACTTAACCTACAATTAATCAATCTTATTTTCAATTCTTGTACTGCAGATGAACTTATAGAGAGGATTGTTGTGTCAGAATGAGAAAAGCTTATGTTTTTAGCCATGTTACCACATATTTTTCCCTTTGTCACAATTAATCTATCAATGTTCTTTCATGACAGTGATCTTATTTGAATGTTTCAGACTAGTTCTTTTATAAACAGTGTAACTTATTTAAGTTTATTCTTATACTGTGTAGATGGTAATAAACWATAAGCTGATGCATATTTACAATAATAATGTAATGTCCATTAATCAGTACTGATGTAACCTCATTTTAACTTTACTTTAGTTAGAGCTTCACTTTATCTGTTTTTAAGCACTGACCAAGTGTAATCCAGTCTCAGCAGTGCTCCAGGACAGCAGCAGCAGCAGCAGCGGATAAGCTTCTTGTTGTTGTCAGCCTTGTGGAAACTGGAGCTGGTATGACGTTGTTTGTGCATCTGTCTTTTTCTTTATGCTGCAAACTCAACAGAGCCCTGCCTCTTCCAAGTCCAACACGGTAAGATTACTGCAGCACAACAAAACCAACAAATAACACAAATAAAGAAGGGGTAGTATATAAAAACTAGGAAGTAAGTTTAAAAAAACAATTCAAGTGTTTTTATTTGATATTTCAGTTGCAGTTTTAGTTCCAAAGCAATTGTATAAGAAAAATATAACTAATTTTAATACAACAGCGCTTACTTTTTTTGATAGACATTTACGAATATGCCATGCTTGTTAGTTGTGGACATTTGTAAAATAAATGTCAAAGACTGATTCAATTTTAATTTCTCTTTTTTTTTTTGTTTCCCACCCAGCAACCTGAGTCACAGTATAAGTGTGCCAACCATGAGGTAAAACATAAATAACTTATGGTAGATATCACATGGTTTAATGTCTTTACTACTGCATTTATGTTTGAATTAGCCTTTTTTGTCTCTGCAGACATTCCTCCACATTCAGGTCTATTGAAGAAATTGTGGGAAATGTGAAGGTGAGTTTGTCTGTGAAGCTGGCAAAGAAAAAGCAACAGATTATTCAGTCATGTCTGAATATTGATGACTTGCGTCTGCTTTCAAAGGACAAGGTAACTGGAAGTCTGTCAAGTAATGACGACACCTCCGGGTTTGAAAGGAGATACATGAGATGAAGCCATCCCTTTAAACACTCTGCAATGAATTATGAAGTAATGTTATTTTACCCCTTCACCTGTGTGGCTCTGTCCACTGGTATTTCTGTGTCAACCTTGAATGACAAATAGGATGCATTTCATTTATGAGCAAACCATTTTATTTTATTATGAAAGTGAATTATAGTATACAACACTGAGTGGTACACATTGTAATGCAATGTGTGTATTTTAATAAACTTGTGCTGTGAATCCATATTCTGAAATCAGCAATGCATATTGAAAATAGTTTTTGTAAATTCACCATTTTCAATAAAAAACATTAGAATGTGTGCAGTTTGTTGTTTATTATGGAAAACAGTGTTGAACTTGTTTTTATTCGTGCCTTTAGGTGGCAGTAGAGGAAACTTATCGTCCTGATCTGAAGGGTTTAGAGATCGTTTTTATACATGTAGAATTTGATAATCTGAAAGCTAACAAATTAGTATGTTTGTGGGGGGTAGGTTAAAGYTACATTAAATTAATGTAACAAAGAAAACACTTATTCCCTGACCGGGAATCGAACCCGGGCCGCGGCGGTGAGAGCGCCGAATCCTAACCACTAGACCACCAGGGAGCTGTGTGAAGTGCTGCGATGGTTAGAAAAAAAAATGAGTAGGAGAAGAAGAACTGGGATGGGATGTAGAAGTGCATGCGACAATAAAAAAAAACAAACAAACAAACATTTGTTTATATTAAGACTTAAATTGAATTTTCTGTTAATTGTATATTTTTTTGGTCCAGATGTCAGCAATCTCTACAGTTAAAGACCAAGGTTCGACCTTTGGGTCCAAAAAAGGTCATGGAGCCGAAGGTTGCCGGTGTTGTGTAGAGATTTGTTACCCCGTCATGATGGTTTCTCCTGATTGCAAAAAGTAGCCTAAATGCCAAGCTGTATCTACAGCAAAACGTGTTGTGAAATCTACAGCGCACTTTACACAAAACAGCATGTTACAAAATATATGCCACGTCTATAAAGTGTTTAAATCATCATGTGTAATATAGCCTATGTGTTTAAGTGTGACTC
Source organism: Austrofundulus limnaeus (assembly GCF_001266775.1). Classification (NCBI taxonomy): domain Eukaryota; kingdom Metazoa; phylum Chordata; class Actinopteri; order Cyprinodontiformes; family Rivulidae; genus Austrofundulus; species Austrofundulus limnaeus. Next base: position 278,973 of record NW_013952741.1, read on the forward strand.
GTTTCTCACGTGATTCATTTGCCAATTATAGAAAWTATATTTCATGTGCCAATGAATTTGACATAATAATCATCGGCATGACAAAATTAAATATAACACAAGAAAACCACAAAGATGTCGGATGTGCATGTAATATATTTTTTTTAAACTTTTGAAATGGTTTAATTCGTAGTATGTAGGTTATATGGCTGTAGTAACGCGAAAAAAGTGTCACAGTCGACATTTTTCTACTAGTTCAGTTATAGAGAAAATCAGCACATAAAAAGGACGAAACAAGGGAATGGGAAGAATTGATTGGTCCCGAAACTTGAGATTCGCTGACGTGATTGGATGAAAAGGGGCCTCTAGAGCAGAGGTTCTCAAACTGGGGTCCCTGGACCCCCAGGGGTCCACGAGAGGTATCATGGGGGTCCTCAAAAATTTTTACTAAAATGTTATTTTGTTTTTTTTTATTTTTAAAAATGCATTGAGAACAATGAACTAATAAAACAAACGAACTTAATAAAAATATAGATTCACATGGCATTTAGGGGTTGAAATGACAATTTTTTTTAAAAAAAATGCATATGGGAACAATGCACTAGTAAAACAAACACACTAAACCAAGCAAAACATATTCTAATGGCATTTAGGATTAAAATGAAGGTAATTTTAAAAAACAGCATGGGGAGAGGTTCCCTGGAATTGTTTCACTCTTTAGGGCCCCAAGATCGAAAGGAGAACCCCCTGCTCTAAGCAATCTATCAGTCCCCATGTGTTCATTGCAGAGCTGGCTCTTGGCATAGGCAAACTAGGCAGTCGCCTAGAGCGCCATCTGTTGGAGGGGGCGCCAAACTGCAGAAGAAAAGTTATTATTTGTAATCCCTGGTTGTAACTCTGATCAGCACCCCTTTCAATTAGCTTTGTCTTAAAAAACTATAATGAAGTATTTCAGGAAAAATAAACTACTCCTACTTATCCTGCAGACCTCCATTCTGACACAGTGAGTTTGTCAGCCGAGGACCTCATGAGGTAAAATCAGACTTATATTTAACAAAAAGAGAGGACCTTCTAAATCTTTGCACAAACTGTGAACAGGGTCTTTTGTTTACCCTTGTCATTTGATTTAATTATATTTACTTTATTTATTCATTTAATTTGTTGTGTGATGTATGTTTGTGTTTAAAGCAAATAAATCTAAGTTTACCATAGTTAAAAAAGAAAAAAATTGTATAGGTCCTCTGGACGGGTTCTTCTCTAATGAAACGTTTCATCTCTTCTCCAAGAGACTTCTTCAGTCTGAGAGTTTCAGGCAAAATTCAGGCTTTTAAGCCCTGCCTCCATGTGACTGATAC
>NW_013952741.1:281586-285221 GCF_001266775.1 Austrofundulus limnaeus
CATTTTCATTATAGCCCAAGACCTCTATGATTACAACAGTGACACAGTTTCCTGTGTCATGCAGCCAGCTCATGCACACCATCATGCTGCACATGTGGACACATTCTAGTTCACATTCTAGTAATCTGAGTCCTGAGAAACCAGTCCGAGGCAGCTGCGTCTGGTTTGTATATAGCAGAGGCAGCAGGCTGTGCCAAGGCACTGAGCATGAATGAGTCTTATATTTGATCTCTGCAAGACTGRCGCAAAGTGTATTTAACCAGGATGAAAATGATAAGCCGTTTAAATAAAATGGAAGCAGAAAAGAAAACTGTGGAATTTTCCTTTTGCTTTCCAGCCTGATTCACCTGTTCTCCTCTTCAGGTACCATTTTCTATCTGAGTGCAGTTTGTTCGGAGAAAATGGCAGCAATTCCATCAAGTGGTTCTCTCATCGCCACACACGACTACTACAGAAGTAAGTCCTGCTTCAACTGTAGGTGTTATTTATGGGGTTCACTTCTGTGAGAGGCAACAGATCATAAAGTTTAGTATTTTTATTTTGTTTTTCTACAGAAGTTGTTTTTTAAATATTTTAATAAAAGGAAACCTCTAAATGTGTGTTTATAGGACGCCTCGGGTCCAACTCCAGCAACAGCTCTTGTGGCAGCGCTGAGTACACCGGGGAGGTTATTCCACACCATCCAGGTATAATAACAGCAATAATAATTGTAACTTGTCATAGCCTTTTATATGAAATAAAATAAAGTTTGCTATTTTTTTGTAGCACTTCCACGGCAAGACTCTGGCCACTGGTGGACCTCATTTTTCTTTGCAAAACAGAACCAGCTCGGCATGCAAAATGGATCTGAGAATCATAAGTGAGTCTCATAACACCAGCCTCTGAAGTTGGTTCAGCTCATTTAAAGTGGACTGGGCTCTTCTATAACTATAACTAACCTCTAATTTCCTTTCATTTCATTTAATTAACTATAACCTCTTCTGTGTTGCAGGAACGGAACCTACACAGTGACCAACGGTCAAGTGACCTGCATCGCCAAGGAAATGGTTTTGAGCAGACAACTCAGCGAAAGCAATGAAAATGGAAAACTAGAACCCACGTCCCCCCCACCTACTTCCTCCTAGTACCCCCTCTTCCCCTTCCACCCAACACCATCCCTCCTTGCACCTTCCTCACCCTCATCTTGCCATCGATCTCATAGTCCATCAGTGGAGATGTAGATTTTGGTGGTAATGATGGTGGTGTTCTGTTACCTTTTAAGTAAATAGTTTGCTTGTCTTTTGTGCCTGTATATAAATATTATACTTTTATTACGACCAAAAAGAAAAAAAAAACAAGTATGTAAAGAAGTTTTTCATTTATTTCTTGTAATAACTTGTCAATTATTAATGAAAATAAAATAGTTCTAGTCATCACTTTTGTTTGTTTCCCTGTGACTGTTCTCAGCCTTTAAACAAACGTGGGTTGTAACACAAAAACTATTTTTTTATGATTTGTGTTTCTGATTAACATCAAATCCACCACAAAATGCAGTCTCAGCTGAGCAGCAGTTTAAAATAACTCATCAAAGGAACACAAGCTAACCTGACTAACTTAATCTGTTTAGCTTTGATCTGATTAGAGATGATTAAGTCTCGTTAATACTGCTTGTATAACGCCTCCTCTTCATGCAAATGTGGGTCACCAGCTTGTGAAAGACACCCTGTTATGAGCGTAAAGGTCAGGACCAGAAGAGTGATCGGTGAGCTCRCTGAACATGGTCTTTTAGTTCCACCGGTTTCTTTAAATATCACGTTTTTGTGACACATTCAAAGTGTTTCTTTGTCAACAGTCAGTGGGGATGGACCCTGTGCGGATGGGGCTGAGGGGGACAGAAAGCTTGTTTAGTGGGTGAACAAAACAAAAGGTGGAAAAAAAAAACTATAGAAACTCGGGTGGAGTCATGGGAGGAGCACAAAGGGGACACGTGTGAAACCAGCACGACCCACTGGGGAAGTGGTGACAGGAGKTTGGTCAAATATAGGATGAGTGTTAATGTTAAGGTGTGAAAGAGAGTGTCCTCTATCTCTGAGATGCAGGTGGACAGCCAAGTCTTTTCCTGAAGAGGTAGCTCTCCTGTGTTCAGACATTCGTCTGTGGAGAGGTTTAGTTTCTCCAAATTCKTGGATATCCTGGGCTTTCGTCAAGAAATCCAAAAACACGCTGTGGAACAACATCATCCCATACATTGCTGGAGTATCTGAAAAACTCAGGAGGGTTTTCTCCAAACATAAGACCTACAGTTTATTTTAAACCCAACAGGACCCTCAGACAGGGGCTGGTCCAGCCTAAGGACAGAACCCTCAAACCCAAGCTGAGGTATGAGCAGATGCTCACAAGGTATAAGCTCTTAATGGAGATAAAAGCTATATTTTTTATTTTAAAACACTAAAGTTATTGCAACAAAATCATTATCAATAAATTAGAAGTCTGAATAAAATAGTAGAAACCCAGATGATTGTCTWCTAGAAGGCTTTATTCTCATCGGACTMCAATCAGACCCACAGCAGCAGACCTGAGAGAAACAGGCCTTGGCTCTTATCAGAACCAAAACAATAACCATCTCCATCCCAGGTTAGCTAAATGTGAGAAGTTTACTGAAGTTGCAAGTACATAAACCATAGCAACATTTTACCTGAATCACAACCATGCAGGAGTCTGCTCTCAACAGATCTTGTGCCGTGGCACTTTAGTGTTTTTGATTTTGTTTGCTTCAAACATTTTTTAGTCTCTTTTTTTTTAGGATTTGTAATTTTACCAAGTATTTATTTAAATCGTGACTTTCACTGTTATTTCGTTACTTTTAAAACCAAAAAATGATACTTATACTTCTTTACTTTAAAGATGTTAAAACATCTAGTTACAAAACCCCATAAACACATTGCTAAAACTTGTGGACAACCTTCCAGAGGTGAAGCTGTTCYAGCTGCAGAGGGCGGACCAACGTCATATTGAACCCTATAGATCTGGAATGGGATGTACCTTAAGCTCATATGTGAGTCAAGGCAGGTGAGCCAATACTTTTGGCAATACAGTGTGTTTTATTTTTAAATCAACTAGGTTTTGTGGAGCCAGTTTGGTTCGGTAAATTTAACAGTTTATTTGCGAGCGTGGAAAGGTACTTTTACTTCTACTTTCCTAATTTTTGTGAACAGTTTTATAACTTTTACTTAAGTACTTTTCTCATCAGTGACATTTACTTTTACCAAAGTCATTTTCTCTTAAGGTATTTTTACTTTTACTTAATTTTTTAAAGTACTTTATTTTCAAGTACTTTACAGACCTCTGTTTTAAACACACACACTTCATACCCTGAAGACATGAAGACCTGGGTAACACAACAATCCAAGGCATGCTTTGTGGAAATATCAGGTTCCTGTGTTGTTACCAGGAAACTGGAACACACAGATAATTGTTTATTTAACACATACAGCGGCTGCTCAGAGMACAAACACTGACACCTGTAGCAGGTTTGTTGTGGCTGGTTGTATCCACTGACGACATTTGTGTGTTAATTTGTGCATGGCTGCAGCTTGCTTATGAGATTTCTCACTTGTCATCTTCAGTAGTGTCTGTAAATGGCAATATGTAAACAT
>NW_013952741.1:285319-306214 GCF_001266775.1 Austrofundulus limnaeus
CATATTAGTTTTTTCCTGATTTGTATCTTGATCAGCTGAAACAGTCCTGTGCTGATCATTGATAAATATACTAAAGCTTGACTTACTTGTAACAGTAAGAGATCAATACAATCATTGGTTCACCGAATTTGTTTTTCTGTGAAATGCTCCAAAGTGAACATTTTGTATCCACATCGGTAACTAAAAATAGACTGTACAAAGTCTGATGAAAGATAATCGCCCGGTCCAAACAGGAAAGCAGTCTAGACCTGGATGGAGCCACATACAAGTACCAAGGTAAACAGTGGCACCAGTTGATTCGTTTTATGCAAAGAATTGATTTTCTCTTTTGAAATTTGTACCAAGCGCCCTCAGTGATCTCCAAAGCTGTCCTATTTTTAGTAGAGTGTCAGGGAGACACTTGAGTCTAAATGTGTCTTCTGGTTTCATCCGGTTCAGTTTCTGGAAACTTCCACCAAGTCGTTCTTCTTGTGTGTCCAAAGAGTGTTCTTTTTGCAAAGTTTACAGAACAAACTGAAAGATAAAGAAAGGTTTCAGCAAAACAGCACGAGATGCTCGAGCCAAAAACAACTTCAGATAAAGAGAAAAACAAGCAAAACCTTCAGGGAGGATAAAGGTCTTGAGAAGCAGCAAAATCCGTTAGAGATCATAAAGATTTAATACAGGGCTTAATGTTTAAATGCAAAAATAAAAAAAATAATGAAAACTTGTCATTTACTAAAACTATAACCTTGAAATAAAGGCARAGATTCCTAACTGCAGCCAGTCAAACTCAGCTGATGGGAGACTGGCCAAGAAACTGATGCTGTATAAAAATTTGACAGCAGATCATTTATGCAACTTCAGGACTGGATCCCAGACTCTGAATGAACAACAGCTGTGTCAGCCACAGTTCTTTACTAGTGCTTTATCAGAAATCATATATAGTACTGACCAATGATAATAAAACAGACTCATTAATATCTCCTCAAACTCTGTTTCCTTAAACCAGGGGTCTGCAACCTGTGGCTCTGGGGCCACATGTGGCTCTTTGGTCCCTCAACTGTGGCTCTTTGAAAATGTGACCAAACATAACAGAATAATTTTTTTGTTTGTTTTTTTTTTACTCACAATAGAAATGAATTTGTAAGCAAATACGTGATCAATACTACTAATGCAAAAAGTAAAACATGTTAGCTTATGCTAGCCTGTTTTTTACTTAAATAATCCAACTTTTGTCTTTCTGTCAAATCCATCAGAATTACCTTTAAAGAATATTAAAAACTACATAATAAGAATTAGAAAAAAAGCCTGAATAATTCAGTTGTACTATGTTTTATGAAATTAGGTATAAACTTTATAAAGTATTTTCTTGTTTACATGAATATAGTCTTTTTATTTGTCCTGATGGGCGAAAATAATAAATAATAAAATTCACAATATATTTTTTAGTTTTATAATGTCACCTCCACTGACCGTAAAAGTTCCCTGAAAGGCCTTGAAAAGGCCCACAGACCACCAGTTGATGATCACAGTTGTAGCTTATTTTGCAGCTCTGGACACATTTTATTACTGTATCAGTAGCAGAAATGGCTCTTTTGATTGTAAAGGTTGCAGACCCCTGCCTTAAACCATTCACTTTGTACATGGGTAAAAACTCTTAAATATCCTTAAGGAGAAGCTGTATCAATTTAAACATGCTGCATCATTGTTTTAAAACAAAAGTACTGCATTTGTTGTTGTATACATACAGTATATGTCCATAAAAACAGTGGTGGGATGTAACTAAGCACAAGTATTTTCTTGCTGTACTTAAGTACATTTTTCATGTATMTGTACTTTACTTAAGTAGATTTCATCATGGGTACTTTTGACTTTTACTCCACTACATTTTACATTAAGTATCTGTAATTTCTACTCCACTACATTTCTGTAATGCGTTGAATTACAAAGTACATTCATGTCACGTCAATTTATTTTTTATTTTATCTTATTTTATTCGTGGTTTATTTGATTTTTTTTTTTGTCAGAAAATAATCAGTGGCGAGAGTGGGAATTGCTGTAATTGGTCCATTGAACAAAGCAGATATGACAGACCCAGACTTTTATTTTGAAGAGAATTTGGCGTTGATTGAACAGTTAGGGTTAAAATCCTTTCCTATTTGCCCATAAATCTGCATAACCTTTTATTCAGTTTTCCTTAAATGAACAGTTCTAATTACAGCACAGTTTCCATCGTTTCCACAGTTTTTGAATATTTGGTCGGGCCAGAGGCCTTTCTGTGTGGAGTTTGCATGTTCTCCCTGTACACATGTGGGTTTTCTCCAGTTTCCTCTCACAGACCAAATACAGCCATGTTTACCTGTAMCTAAATATATCCATTCATAGTGAGTAACCCTATAGATAACACTTCCAGGTCACAGGTAATGTGGTGTAAACACTGAGCTTGCTCTGGAAATGTGCAGGAATTCAACAAATTCAGTGAGTAAATTTAACAAAGCCTCTCATGAAGGTCTGTTTTAAAACTTTACAGTAATGTGTCCTACCATCTGTATGCTGATGACATACAGTTGTACTGATGACATACAGTTGTACTGATGACATACAGTTGTACTGTTCCTTTCGACCCTCTGAGTTCTTCAAACTATCTGAACTCAGTAACTGTCTGTCAGAAGTCAAAACATGCTGAACAACAACTACCTGCAGTTAAATGCAAACTAGACTGAAACTCTTATTATTGCCCCTGATGATAAAATCCCTGTAATCAGGCAGCACCTTGCTTTTTTAACCCCTTCAGTGAAAAACAGCCTCAGAAATCTGGGTGTTGTCTTTGATAGTTCTATGTCTTTTGACAGCCATTGTAAAACTTTAGTTTGTAACTGTTTTTATCATTTAAGGAACATTTCAAAGCTGAGATCTTTTGTGTCACAGAAGGAACTAGAGATGGTTGTTCACGCTTTTATTTCTTCTCGTTTAGATTACTGCAGCAGTCTTTTTACATGTCTAAACAAATCCTCATTGACTCGGCTTCAGTCTGTGCAGAACGCTGCAGCGAGGTTATTAGCAAAGACCCACAGGAGAGCCCACATTACACCTGTTTTAGCCTCTCTGCACTGGCTCCCTGTGCATTTGAGGAGTCATTTTAAAATTTTAGTTTTAACTTTCAGAGCACTTCATGGTCAGGCCCCCAAATACATACTGGACCTTCTGAAGCCTCTCTGTCCATCCAGGACTTTGAGGTCTTCTAATCAAATGCTGCTGGTGGTCCCTCGAACCCATTATAAAACCTGTGGAGACAAAGCTTTTCAGGTGGTGGCACCGAGGCTCTGGAACGCTCTCCCTCTGTCCCTTCGCTGCTCAGATTCTTCTGACTCTTTTAAGAAACATCTGAAGACATTTTTATTCACAGGCTTTTGATTAATGTGCTTTTTATTGTGTTTCAATTGTTGTTGTTTTATATTTGTGATCTGTTTTGTTGTTTTTAGTTATTTTTGCTTTCTGTGAAGCACTTTGGGATGTTTGTCTGTGAAAGGTGCTATAGAAATAAAGTTTACTTACTTACTACTTACCATCAGACAGACCTGCTTTATTTACTTGATAGACTTGTGATCTATCCAGGGTGGAACCTGCTTCTCACAGAGATACTGCTCCCTGAGACCTGGACAGGAAGAAGGGGGGTAATAAAAATGAATTGTTGGATGGATCAGTTATTTCTCATCGGTGTGGATTTGGAACGTAACTTTTAGGGCTGTGGCTTCAGATGTTTCCAGAGCTCCTTCTGAGGTGTGAAAATACAGCAGTTCAAACTGAAAAGGTTCAAGACAGGATTGAGATGCCAGTGACAAATATCCAGTGCTGGCTCTAGCCATTTTGATGCCCTAGGCGAGTTGAAGCGCACCCCCCACCCCCCACCGCACCGAACTATGTCCCACCCACCCCACTTAAAACCCCTAAAACTAAGCTTGACAGTGTAAGGTACTGTGGTAAGCTTAAATTTATTTGCTTTCCCAGAAAGCAAATAAACAACAACATACAGTACATGTCAACTTATGGTATACGGACGTATAGAGTAATCTCACGGATTTTTTTCAAGTCTTACAGATTTTTTCAAAACCTCATTTTCAAATTTATCTAACATGTCAGAGCCTGTAGGATGATTAAAAAAACAATAAATAACATAAATAGCCATCTTCCAACCTGTTCTACCAGTAGAAATAAGTTTTGAACTTTTTCCGCTCTCCTTTCCTCCTGTGGGTGCAAGTTGTATGAATTTTTTTATGCAAAATTTACAGATTTTTGAGGCTTTTTATACGGGTAAACGTCTGAAGAGGTTGACATGTATGTAACCTCACTCTTATGTAATTACAGCTTTATAAATATGTGTTGTTTAATGATTATAACATTGTTATTGTTATTATCTATTATGCGTTAATTGAAATAGAGTAGATGCATGTCCGAATCATTAAACAACACATATTTATAAAGCTGTAATTACATAAGAGTGAGGTTTTGTTTGTCTGAATGCCTTTGATTCAGCCGTAGGCCAGCAGAGGGCGAACTCAGGCATTGAAGATTCCTGGACTATATTTATAAGGGGACTTCCTGTTTCTGATTCAGTGCGGTTTCGCTTGTCAGTTTGGTGGCAAATAAACCCCACTCCAGAATTCTGGTGTTTATGGCATTTATTTCTTACAGATCATTTTATTTAACATTTGTGTTTTAACCTGATTGTCAGCCGATGTTAAAACACGTATTTCTAACAGGACAACATAATACAGACTTATTGTCATTGAGTTTGTCAACACAAACCACTACCTGAGAGGCACTACTAGCCCCTCCCCCATCAGAGTGTCGGAGCAGGACGAGTCAGTGCAGTGTCAATCAAATGAGAGAGAGGGTGGGGGCAATTGCTGCATGGGGGGATGTTTTATGGGTAGAGTAGTTTATTTTTCCATGTAATACTTCATTATAGTTTTTTAAAGACAAAGCTAATTGAAAGGGGCGCTGAGCAGAGTTACAACAAGGGATTACAAATAATTACTTTTTTCTTCTGCAGTTCGGTGCCCCCTCCAGCAGATGGCGCTCTAGGCAACCGCCTCGTTCGCCTATGCCAAGAGCCGGCTCTGCAAATAGCTGACACCTACAACAACTATTTTGACGATTTTAAGAGCAAATCTGTTGGACAGACTTTTGATAATGTGAAAAAGACTGAGGGCCGTTACTGAGAACACTGAAACCTCTCACAAAGGTCTGGAGTTGTTTTGGGGTCTCCTTCATGCTGTTTGCTCAGCAGTCACAGCCCAGTGTGAGACTGGCTTGAGTTAAGTTAACCATTTTGTCAGTTTAGTCATGCAAAGTTCAGTCTCCTGTGACCCATTGAAACATTTTTGTTTTTATGAAGTATTCCTGAGCTACAGAGCTCCATGTTGTTTCCCAACTCATCATCTCAGCATTGCATTGATTGTGGAAAGTTTTGCACTTTTGCCAAACGATACACCAATAATTATTACCACTAAAGTCAATTGGTTTGATGCTTTGAGGGGGTTATTTACAGTGAAATGACTAGAGTATTGAAATTTGTGACAGAAACATAAAATTAAAAGACAAAAATAAAAAGTTCACAGATACTGAAGTCTGTTGCATTGATTTGTATTTTAATATGATATTTTCTTAATTTAATAATTAAAATATTTAACATTTAATCTTGTTTTCAGATATGCATATTGTAGTTTTGTGTGTATTTTTAAAACTGTTTTATATTTCTGAATGTCTTGTCCTGCTGTAATCGCATGCTTGAATGCTTGCAGAGACCACTCAGCAGATCAGATGATCAGATATAAACAGGGAATCTGGGGCAAAGGCACCAGTCTCATGACTCAGTGCAGCCGGCCAATCCAAAGTCTGACTCACACTGAGCGCATGAAAGAAAGATTTAAAAAAAAAAAGGTTAGGTACACAGCTTTATTAAACAGACTGAGTCGCTGCAGAACCTTTTAAAGTCCAGGTAAAGGGGTTCAGGCGGTTTCTGGGACTAAGGTATCCACAGGTTTCAGGTTCATGTTTGAGCAGCACCACAAGTCAACAGTGTGGACCACTTTAACGCCACGTGTCAACACAAAAGGCTGCGCACCACATGATCATTTATCTTCACTGTTTGTGTTTTGTATTTGCGTCCTTGTGAGGCGCAAGTTTGGCAAACTGAAATACCCCGAAAAATTCCCAAAAACCAACTAAAAACCTAAGCTTTGGAACAAAACATTTCTTATCTGCAGTTTAGTAAAAACACATAAAAAACAAGTTTTCTGTACTTTTAAATCCAAGTTTAAAAGAAACTCACCAACATGACTGAGCTTCTGTGCAAGAAATGTAAATATGAAACATATTTTAGCTTGAGGCTGCGTGTTAGTATGTTAAAAAAACATTTTATTTTAATTTTGTTGTTTTGTTTCTTGTTCTTTATTCAAGTGTGTACTCAGGGTTGTATGTGCAGAGTGTGCTATCTGGGTGAAAGGTCAGTTCAGACTACCTCAGTGTGTTTTTGCTCCTATTTTGGGCACACACACATGAACTATACTGAACAAACACACGCACGGTATAGTATTGCTATCTTTATGGGGACATTGTATTGACAGCCTAAACTAACCTAAACTCAATTCACAAGTTAGTCCTAAACTTAGGCTTAGGTCCCCTTAAGTACCAGGTCCACTCAAGTAGGGGTGTATGCCAAAAACGGTCCCCATATAGTAGGGAATACCTGCCTACACACACACACAGACATACACACAAGTAAAACATGCTCTGTTCTTTAATACAGAGAACTGGTTAGAATATTTATGATGCTTTATTTTTCTTACAAACTGCCGTATCAGTCAAACTATAATGACTATAATACTTTTGTTTTATTTCTCTAGGTAGCAGGATCAAATCTCGGCCCAGGGACCTTTCTGGGTAGAGTCTGCATGTTCTCTCCGTGCATGAGTGGGTTTTCTCTGGGCGCAGCTTCCTCCCAAATTGTCCCTAGGTGTGAGTTAATGGTTGTCTGTCTCGTTTGTCTCTATGTGTGTCCCTGTGATGGACTTGGGACCTGTCCAGGGTGTACCTCACCTCTCACACAGTGACTGCTGGATGTGAGCACCAGTGACCCCCGAGACCCTTAAAGGAAGAAGCGGGTATAGATAATGGATGGATGGATACTTGAATGCAGTGTCACAAAAATTACTTCTACATAAATCTGTTTGTTGCTGCGACCCCAATTCTTTCAAGTGAAGTACATTTTTGTCTGAAATCAAAGAAAATCTTTAAATGCAAAAGTAAGTATTTGTGGTTTGTGAACATTGGACCCAGGAATGCAGACAAGCACAAAGGAAATCGAAGGAAAATTAAAAACTTCAAAAAAGAAAACAGATTAAGCTATCATGGCAGCAATAACTTACAGGAGCAGGAAAACCCACCAGGAGACCCAAAGGAGAAGCAAACATGGCATAAAGTACACAACTCCAGAATAAAGGTAAAAGCTGAGGGACTTCATGGACAGGGTCTGATGAGAGGAGGCAACGGGGCACAGGTGAAGGTGGGCAGGTGGAGCAGGGAAACACAAAGATCACAAAAAGGAATATATTTAACAATGAACACAAAAGGCTGCCAAAAATAACAAAAAGCACAGATCCTGATACCCAAAAACCAGATTCTGTACTGTAAATACAAATAACGCAGGTGGTGATGGTGTGACGTCACAGGAATATTGACCTTTGTCTGCTGGAACCTCATGTTCATTCACACATGAAACCAGCTGAGATTCCTGCCAGATTTAAGAGCAGCCAAAGAGATCATAATGACAGATCCCATCTGAAATCCCAAACCAGTTAAACTAGGACCAGACCGGTACAAACCGTGCCTGACAACTAAAATTAGGAGTTGTGCAATTACAGAAATGTAAACACAACAGTTCAGAACTACAGTAGCTTGAAAACAAATTTCATCCACAGCAGATATATTAAATTCATGTAACAGCTGCTATGTCAAATCTGAGTTCCATGTTTGTACAAGTTGTGTTTACTAAAGTTAGTTAGCTGTGGACCTTCTTGAATGTGGCTAACTCCAATAATTATCTGCAGATATTTAATGATTACATTCTGTCCACTTGTCAATTAGATATTTTGATATTTTCTTTGAAAGGAAAGCCCTAGAATTGGAAACTTCAAAAGGAACATTTACTTTTACAGGAGACCACAGTTATGTGACAAACATCAGGTGGAGAGATGAAAAACGGCGAGCCTTTAGCTGGTCACGTTTATTAATCAGGAAATGATCACTCTGGATGAAACTGCTTATGAGAACATGCAGACTCAGCAGTCAGTCCCACGTAAACCAGCTCCTGCTGGCCACAAAACTGGACTGTTTAGACCCTGACTCCACTTCAAGATGGACCCAGTGTTTCATCATGTGTTCAGCAGGCCTGTTATCAGATGCTCTCCTCTGCAGATGTGTTGTCGTTTCTTTTTTATTTTTTATTTTTTGGCCAGGCAGTGTATGTTTTATATGTGTATGTATAATTATCATGGGTTTATAAAAATATCATGGGGCTTGTTGTTACTGGACTTGGACGACCGATTTCTCTTCTGTATTTTTAATTTTAAGATTCAGCAGGTGCAGCTCTGGGGTTCTAGTTCAAGGATCCTTGCTGTGAATTATATTACTTAGAGACACTTGTTTTTTTATCTTAGAGGTTTTTTAGAGATCAGATTCATAATCTCTTTTCAGCGTAACACTTTTTTTAAACTTTAATAAACATTCACCTGCACGCACAAAACTGGTTTTCTTCTGGGTTCTGTAAGTGGCACCATAAAAACACTCGTGCTGAGTTAACCGTAGGGGTTATTCCTTCCTCCTGCTTGTTCCTCGGCAAACATTAGGGGTAAAAAGCAGCTTTTCTATATCTTTTCATCCAAACTGTTTGTGAGTCAAAATCCTATTTGTCCAGTGGGCCAGTTAGAGTCACGAGCAGATTCTTAGCCAAGTCAAAAAAGCAGACCTCAGGCCTCCTGGTTTTGGCTGGACCAACATCAGGAGAAATGTCTGGTTGAGTTTTGATTGGTAGTGGATATTGATCAAAGGGTCTGGTGTTCATACACTAACAAACACTGACAATTGATCACCTGGCTTTTATGATGGGAAGTGATCGAGAACATTTCACATTGAGCTTTAAGAGTAAAGCAGCTAACACTATTGATTCATCCTCAGTCTGAATTCATCCTGTTAGTTAACCTTGGTACGACGTTTAAATCACAAGGTGAGAAGAAGACAGAGGAGTTAGTGATCCAGTCAGTATTGTGAACAAGGTACAATTTTTGTTTTATTTTGCTTTTTTGTTGAAGCAAAGCCCCCAACATGCTTGGTTCAGTTTTATATAGCAAAAGGTTTAACAACACTGTGCTGTCTGTTTATAGACTCATGTCCTGTAGTACTGGCTGTTGTCTTGTTGAAAGATTGTACCAGAGTGCAATGTGACGAGGGGTAAGACATGCAAACAGATTATCACTGATGCCCCATGTCATGATACCCAGTGGAATACTTGTGTCTTGGCACAACATTGGTAGGATTGGTTCTTTGTCCTTAGTGCTGCCATAAAGGCAAACATTGGTCGTCTGTGGTTATACAGAACCAAGGTTCATCAATGAACGTGACACCATACCACTGCTCCATGTCTGCTAGTTACACCATTTCAAAAGCAGCCATCTCTGCTCTGGAGTGATCCATGACACAATAAACCTATAACCTGACTGATGTCAGTCATTGGGACACAACACAAGCTGACTCTGGGTGTGGTAGAGTCCAGTACCTGTGTCTAAATGGTAGATATCATTGGGTTGTGCAATGCTCAGTGCACAAAACCAAATTCTTCTCTAGGTGTGGTCTGTCTTTAACTGGAACCTTTACAATGTGTCCTCAAATACTCACTGGGTCTAATGTCTGGCCATTGTGGCATCATACCCCCCACCCCCGCGCCAGGCACAATATAACCGTTCAACCTCATTTGAACTCACAATATGACCCACAATATCTAAAGTGCCTCCGAGGCATCCTCCGTGTCTGCCGGCCTTCACTAACTGTTCTGACTGAGGCGGTCAGGTGTTCTGGCAGCTACCACTGTTATTTTTGACAGCATCTCGTTGGTCCTCTGCTGCCACATATCCCAGCCTCTTCTAACGTGAAGCACTCACACACCCATGTCTGCAAATCCATCTTTCCATCTCCTTGTTTGACCTGCTTTTCCTTTGTGTGATTGTAAGGAGCAGGTGCCTCCAGAAATTTCTTAATGTGGGGTACTGACAATCCTGTGGTGGTACAGAACAGAGTTTCATGAGATTTGTTGTTGCCACATAGGCTATTTGACAACTACAGCAATACACAAGATAGGGAACAACCAGAAATCTACTTTAGTTTGTTTTTATTTACAGTTGATGTTAATGTTGAGAAAAGCACAGCCACTGCTGAACTGAGTGAAGCTTGTCCTCTCCTAAATTTAGATTAAAAACAATATATATACATATAATCCTGAAACCTGCAACCTGATGTTGAGGACATTGGTTTTAAACTGGTTGTCCTTATTATAAATTTTATTTTTAATTTTCAAAAGAATTATATATTATTCTCCTAATTGCTCAAAAACAATGTTTGTTTTTGAGGTTTGATATTTATAATGTTCTACTAAGGTAATGTTCACAATACAAGAGATTTCTGCCAACGCATCAGGGTTTTTTTTCCATAGATTGTTGAGGCAAACAAAAAAATCATGTTTTTTGCAGGGTTGTCAGATGGGACATTATAAAGTGTTGTACTGTTCCTTTAAAATGATTGTATTTTGACCCATATTGTTATATGTGCTGGGTGATGGTGTTGTAAAATGAGGTGTGTTGTGTTTGGTGAAAATGTGCACTGAAAAAAAGGGGGCAAAAAACAAAGCAAAACATAGTTTTATATTTTTCTGGCAATTCTATCAGCTGCATGCATCACACATGCAGTGTCAGCATGATCACATTTACCTCCAAACTAGTAAACAAACTAACTTTCCTTTGGACCGCGGATGTTGTTTGTTTTGCTCCTACGTGCTGTAAAAGGGTGAGTGGCACAAACACTCAGCTGTCTGCAGTTTAATGTAACTTGTTAGAGTTCAGTCACCTATCTGCACATGTGCAAATTTCCCTGAAAATCTCCACTGAGACCAGGATTCAGAAACTTCCCATTTCGGTGTTGTGTATACAATCGGCCAAACCTGTGGTTTCACAACAAATCTGGGTCACGTAAATGAGGCCCAAACCTTAGTGGCTGGGGGAAATTTAAAATGCACACCAAGCAAAAACTGTGCAAGGGGGGCCAATTTGGGGGTGGTGGGGCATTTTGGGGGTTGTCATTGCTCCATCTGGACTCACTCCTTGCTGGAACTATAGAGGCTACATCCTAGATAGATCACAAATCTATCACAGGCAGACAGTTCACTGCACGAATAATTTAATATAGAGAATGATGTATAAATCCAATGTTATTTCAAAGCAAAACAACATAAAGTGAAATGGTTGTGTGTGTGTGTGTGTGTGTGTGTGTGTGTGTGTGTGCGTGCGTGCGTGCGCGCGCCACAAACAGCATTTTTACTGTTGCCACCAGAGCGGTGGCCTCTTACTGTGACTCTGCTGCCCTCTTGTGAGAACTACGGGAACTGCAGCAGCTCAGTGAGAGGTTTGAAGCACCTGAGTTTTCTTTCAGACATTCATGCAGACATTATTATTATAATTATTATTATTATTAAATAAATGAATAAAAACGCAGGTCTGGTTTCAGTTTGATAGCTCATCGCACTGTTTTATTCAATTACTGACATCTCAGGAAAAGAGGAGAGCAGTACAACTCTGCTTGTTGGTAAACCACTACTTTTCTTTCACTTTTTTTCTTTCTTTTTTTTGTTTGTTATTGTTTTGTTTTTCATAGCGTTGATGCAACACTGAAAAAGCGCTATTTCCAAACAAACACAGGTCCCTCGTTAGTGATATGTAAGAGGCAGAGAGAATCTCACCTGGACAGTTTTGCATGAAACATACCAATGAAAAAGGTTCAACCTTTTTTTGTTTTGTTTTGTTTTTTGTCTTTTTTTTGTTTTCTTTTTTGCAGTTTCACATATATTAATAAATATCAATACCAATAAACACTCAAAAAATTAAAATATTAAGTCACAGGTACTGGAAAAGCTCCACTTTTGAATCACAATGATAAAATGTACAAAACAATAGACATCTCATATAAATGTTAATGGTTTTTTTTTTCTTTTTTTTTCTCCAGAGACTTGAATCTCATCTCAGAGGAAATTAGTGGATAAAACTAAACTTGGAGATTCAGTATTTCCTGAGGTTTATGGGTTCCCCCTAAAAGGCCAGAAGAGGGGAATGGCTTTTATGTTATTGAGGAGATATTACAACCAGTCAAAGTGTACCTTTCAGGGCACCAGTCGGATTAAAGACGAGGAGTTTTTTTTTTTTTCCCTGACGTGTCAGGATACTAAGAGAAATTATGAGCACTTATTGTAGCAGAAATGAATTTACCTCATGATCATCGCACCACATTAGGCCACTTCTTTTTAAACCCATTCCAGGAGGGTCATCTTAATCCTTAATAAATCTTTGCTGGTCCACTTTGAGAGGTTGTGAAGCTCCACACTCTTTTTTTTTTTTAAATATCACCTCTTTAAATGCTGGAAGCCACAACAAAGCCGAGCCAACCACAGCCAGGCTGTCACGGCGCACTCTGATCATGTGACCATGAAGTCGACGAGGTCACGTCTGCACTTTGATGTGATGAAACAACAACAACAAAAAAAGAGTTAGATATCCGACTAAATGAACAGAGATAATAAATGAGCAGGAAGGGTGGGGGTATCAGAAGAAAATGCTTAAAAAAGAAAAGAAAAGAAAAACAACAACAACAAAAAAAAAAAAGAAATTACTTTGAAAAACTGTACATGTAAACATCACACTTTCACTGAGTCCAAAA
Organism: Austrofundulus limnaeus; assembly: GCF_001266775.1. Taxonomy (NCBI): domain Eukaryota; kingdom Metazoa; phylum Chordata; class Actinopteri; order Cyprinodontiformes; family Rivulidae; genus Austrofundulus; species Austrofundulus limnaeus. The sequence continues at coordinate 298,337 of NW_013952741.1, forward strand.
CCAGAAGGAAAATACAAAGCTTCACACAGGTTTACAGTACAAACCCCTGCACAGAGCTACAGTCTCTTTTTCAGTGCAGAAGAGGCAACAAGTCAAATTATATAAATAACAATAGAAGTTTTACAGACCATCACAAAATGATAAGTTAAAACAGGCAAGGGCTAAAACCACTTTGATTTTTTTTAACAGTGCTGTACCCACAGAAAAAAGAAAGGTTCAAAACATCTTTTATCACTCTTTGTACAGCTATACAGGATATCTGAGCACTTTAGCAAATCCACAAGCTACCAGGGCATTTTTAATCAACACCAATAGATTACATTGTTTAGTCAATACAGAGAGCAAATTCATTGGGCATCTTTAAAAAGAAAACAAAAAAACAAAAGCAGGACAACAAGTGGTCACTAGGGGATCACAGTCAGACGGGAATCTAATCTGCAAGCTGACGTTTGGTTGTAACACGAGCTTCAACATGAAGGGGCTGAGCTGGACATGAGGTGAGGAGGAGCTGCTATGACAACAGTAACAAACGAGCAGGTCGGGGGAGACGTGGAAGACGTGTGAGGACCCGTCTATAGTTTCATGGGTTTGAGACCGGAGGGGTGTTGGAGAAAAGCAGGTCAGGTTACACCTGCACGGCGGGAAATTAGGCTTAAAATAAGTTTAAGGGGTCCGTGTTATACTCAAGTTGGAACAAAGACCCTCAAAAGCTTCATCCAGATATGCTCTGTTAAAGGGATAGTTTATATACTTTAAAGTGAGCTTCTGTGTTAATATCTTACCTGCTGTACATGACTCTTGTGGGGCGCTGTTTGTAAAGCAGTTTGTGTTAAAATAACATTTAGATACAGACAACTAAAATGCTAATTTTTAAATTAAATGTTTTGCTAAATATTTAGCTAATGCTAATTCCCACAGTCTGTAACCATAAATACCAAAATAAAAGCTCAACTTAAAATTAAACGTTTTGCTAAAGCAAAACATTTAATTCCCACTGCCTGTAACTGGAATTACCAAAATAAAAACTTGACTGTGTTTATAGAAGAGTATGTCTCCTAACATGTTTTTATAATTATGTTTTTTCTAGATATTTACAGTCATGATAATGTATTGATTCCCACTGTACGTTTCTTTACAATATGTTATTTTTATGCTATAAACACAGTTGAGCTTTTATTTTGGTACTTATGATTACAGACAGTGGGAATTAGCATGTTAGCTAAATATTTTGTTCCAATGAAACATTCAGATTATTTTTGGCATTTAGCTTTAACTTTTAATTTGAGCTATTTAAACCGACTTTAGAAAAATCCACACTACTTTTTCAAACACTGGGGCTAAATGTAACAAACTTTTGCTGTTATTTTTAGGACAAGCTGCTTTACAAACAGTGCCCCATACTTTGAACGGTTTCATTTTGGATAAATATAGATTTGTTTTGAAGGGATTGGTGAGCTCTTAGCTAGTTCAAGTGAAGCTAAGACCAAACCTGACTGTGCAATTGATTTTACAACCTGTGATTAATTCAGTATAACTACAGTGGTTTGCAAAAGTATTCATACCCCTTGAACTTTTCCATATTTTGTCACATTACAACCACAAACATAAATATATTTCACTGGAATTTAATGTGAAAGACCAACACAAAGTGGTATACAATTGTGAAGTGGAAGCAAAATTTTACATGAATCAAAACATTTTTTACAAATAAAAAACTGAAAAGTGCGACGTGCAAAAGTATTCAGCCCCCTTTTCCCTGAGTGCAACCAATTGCATTCAGAAGTTGCCTGATGACTGCTAATGACTCAAAAGGGTCCACCTGTGTGTAATCTAATCTCAGTACAAATACAGCTGCTCCGTGACGGCCTCAGATGTTGGTTAAGAGAATATTGGGGAGCAAACAGCATCATGAAGTCCAAAGAACACACCAGACAGGTTAGGAATATGGTTTTGGAGAAGTTTAAAGCAGGCTTAGGTTATAAAAAGATTTCCCAAGCTTTGAACATCTCACGGAGCACTGTTCAATCCATCATCCGGAAATGGAAAGAGTATGGCACCACAGTAAACCTGCCAAGACAAGGCCGTCCACCTAAACTTACAGGCCGAACAAGGAGATCACTGATCAGAGAGGCAGCCAAGAGGCCCATGGTGACTCTGGATGAAATGCAGAGAGCCACAGCTCAGGTGGGGGAAACTGTCCACAGGACAACAATTAGTCGTGCACTACACAAATGTGGTCTTTATGGAAGAGTGGCAAGGAGAAAGCCATTGTTAAAAGACAACCATAAGAAGTCCCGTTTGCAGTTTGCCAGAAGCCATGTTGAGGACACAGCAAACATGTGGAAGAAGGTGCTTTGGTCAGACGAGACCAAAATTGAACTTTTTGGCCACAATGCAAAACGCTATGTGTGGCGGAGAAAGAACACTGCACATCACTCTGAAAACACCATCCCCACTGTCAAATATGGTGGTGGCAGCATCATGCTCTGGGGGTGCTTCTCTTCAGCAGGGACCGGGAAGTTGGTCAAAGTTGATGGGAAGATGGATGGAGCCAAATACAGGGCAATCTTGGAAGAAAACCTGTTGGAGTCAGCAAAAGATTTGAGACTGGGGCGGAGGTTCACCTTCCAGCAGGACAACGACCCTAAACATAAAGCCAAAGCTACAATGGAGTGGTTTAAAAAAAAGAATCTTCATGTGTTAGAATGGCCCAGTCAAAGTCCAGACCTAAACCCAATTGAGAATTTGTGGCAAGATCTCAAAACTGCTGTTCACAAACGCTCTCCATCCAATCTGACTGAGCTTGAGCTGTTTTGCAAGGAGGAATGGGCAAGAATTGCAGTCACTAGATGTGCAAAGCTGGTGGAGACATGCCYTAAAAGACTTGCAGCTGTAATTGCAGCAAAAGGTGGCTCCACAAAGTATTGACTCAGGGGGGCTGAATAATTTTGCACATCGCACTTTTCAGTTTTTTATTTGTAAAAAATGTTTTGATTCATGTAAAATTTTGCTTCCACTTCACAATTGTATACCACTTTGTGTTGGTCTTTCACATTAAATTCCAGTGAAATATATTTATGTTTGTGGTTGTAATGTGACAAAATATGGAAAAGTTCAAGGGGTATGAATACTTTTGCAAACCACTGTATAGCTAACCTCTCATGTGAGGTATTCTGGCTGGGATGCCATGTTATTTCTGTGTGATGTTAAACTGACAGTGTAAAGGTTAATACAATGATCAAATTAAACACTAAAAAAACTTGAGCTGTTTTAAAACCGCAGCACTCCAAATCAGCCTTGATCCCGCTCGAGCTAGTCATTAGCTCCTCCCTCCAATCAGAATTAAACTCTACTGATAGTGCTCCTCCTAAGAGCTAACCACCGCAGGTAAGATATTACTTGTTCATAAGCTTTCTATAGAACCCCACTCTGCTTGTTGAACATAAATGCTAACATACAAGAATGGGGCTCAGTTTTTCTGTGAGGTGAACTGAAGCACCAAGCAGACTGAAATTATAAAAATATTTAGTATAATGTTGTAATTAAATAAAGAATAGAGAAACCCAACTATAACAAAATGCTTGAAACTGTTTCCTGTTAGAGGCTGTTTGCAGACTTTACATCCTGTATATAAAAAACCTATACCAACAAAGAGCAGGATAGTTCCTCATTAAATAAGAGTTACTTGATGAATTGTGCTCTAAAAATCTTGAAAATAAGTATTTCCTGTTTAACTGCTGAATGCTCCAACGTGCTTACGTCTGTCTGCTGTCGGGCTTCATGTTTGGTTCAATATGTCAGACGTCTTCAGTGGATTTGTGGGGATTTACAGCGTTAACTGCTGCCAGCTACATCCAGTTTCAATTTAAAATAAGTGTCGACTCATACTGATAATAACTACATTTGAAACAAACTGTTACTAGCTTATCGTGTGTTACAGGTTGATCACAAAACAGAACTACCTGCGCCATAATTTAAACCTTAAATACAGCAACATCCTTACAGACAAACCACACAAACTTAATGTTTTAATCGTGATCACATCAACTCACTGAAAATGTTCCAAAATCACATTTTCTAGGCACAGACATGCTTCACGTATTCATTTTTAGGAGGGAAATTGTGATGTTTCTGTTTTTGTTCTAAGTTTAGACTAAAATTTAGGAAAATTTGGGTAACATGTTAATTATTAGCCACCATCATGAAAGGCAGGTGAGTTTTCATGTGTTTGCTTGTTGTGTTAGTAAAATAACTCATGAACCAGTGAACAGAGGTTAATAAGAAACAGAAAGTGGTCATTTTGTGCACTCCTACAGCTGATTCATTTTTAGAGTCAACTCAATTCAAGATGGCCGTCACAGCAAATCAGTTTTAAAGGGCCCGTGACATCAAATTTTTGTAATAAATGTGAATGCATTTTTGGAAAGAGAACATTGAGAAAATATTGCAAAACAAATTTCACGACATTGAGATGAACAGTTGTTGAGATATTTGCATGTGAAGAAACAGGAAGTGATGTCAAAGGGGAATATCTACATGTAAACAGAGTGATGCTAAAATAATTAGAGAAGAATCTGATGTTTCTTTTTGAGTCACTATCAGAGATGAAGAAGAGTTTAAATAAGATTGTTTCATTTAACAAAGACTAAAAGAGTTCCCCTTTGATGTCACTTCCTGTTTCACCTGAGCCAAATTCAAGAGAAAATATGCCAGTTATGAGACAAAATGATTAAAATCATGTGTATTATGCTAATTTTCTTAAATATAAATATGTTTTCTTTGACTTTTTGTATTTGAAGGATAAGCATGTCATAGGCCCTTTAACCAACACAAAACGGCAATAACTGTTAATTTTACAAACACTGAGCTAAAATCTGCTGTGGTAGTAGCTGAGAGTCGTCTCCAACACATACTCTGAGGTCACGCAGGTTTTTATTTACAACTTCTGTCACGACAGGAACGCTAGTTTAATTTCACAAGTATGTTGAAATAAAGTTTGTGTGGTTTTACTGTAAGGAAAAATGAATGAATTAAATTTATTATCTTTTGGATTTAATGAGCTTTTCTTGTCACTTTACAGTAGATAACTGTTGCCTTGCAGCTGATTGTATATTTGCAATAATCCAGTTTCACCAGACTGTGATCTCGTCGGCTAATTTAACGTTGTGCACTGAGCTTTCCTTAAGAAACACCCCTCAGATGGACTGTGTACAAAAACGAGGTTCAATCTGAGCTCCAATAAGGAGTTCTTTGACGTGATCAAACTGTCTTCTGTTGTTCTGTGTTTGTACTGAAGCTGAGGTAAAAATCACTGTTTTCTGTTTCTTTAATCCTGAGCTTTAAAGTGCTTCCTACCTTACCTTAGATGATCAGTTTGAAATGTGAACATTACGCAGCCCAATCATGACAAGGTTAAAAAAAAAAAGAACATAATATAGTCATTTTAGGACACACGTGTTGCTAGTAACATAAATATGTGACAAACAGAAAAATGATAAAAGCAAAGAGATTGGTGATAAACACAGAAATATATCTCTCTTAAGTTCTGACAAACCATTAAGGTGCAAACCACCGAGGGCTGCTTGAAGAGTCATTGTCATTGTTTGGAATGTTTCAGCCGTTTGAAAGTCTTTACAGACTGATGTTGGACAAACTGGGTCACTCCACTTACACACACAAACACACAAAATGCACAAAAGCATCACGCAACAAACAGTAAGACTATAAGAACTGAAAACCACGCACACAGACTCGCACAGCAGCTTTGTGCCGAGTGACTCACCAGTAGAAGTTTGTTGAGACTGTGCTCCAGATCTGCTTTGAGAACTCCCGCGTGTCGTCCAACCACAGCCGAATACACACACACACGCACGCACACCCACAGCATAACAGGAAGCTGGGAGAGTAAACTGTGATGCGATTACATCGTTTTGTTGTTGTTTTTTTCAGAGATTGTCTCTTGCTTCTTTTCAGATGCGATGAGGAAAGTGGAGATGTGACTCAAAGTTTGACACTGCTGAGGTCAGAAAGGACGACATGGACAGAGAGACAGACGGACAGACGGACAGGCAAAGGAGTGGACGTCGTCTGAGCATCCTATTTGTGCCCTCACTCTGCATCCATTCATCTGCCAGCAACAGATGCATGTAAGCTTCTCTCTGTGCCTTTTCTTTTTTTAAACATAACTAGACCCACTACACACTTTTTTTTACCCAACAATCCTCCAAAAAACATGTTAAAGTAAACAAAACGTGCAACATCAAGTGTCCTTTTCCTTTCCCATCCCAGCACGTGGAAAGTGCCTCAGTTCTGAGGTCAGTATGAACAACAGCTCTGACATTGGCTACAATGCTGCACGGGATTCTTTTTACAGCCTTACTGTTACAGCAGGAGAGGATTGTGGTGAAGTTTTCATTTCAATAACCACTGCTAATTATCTTCTATATTGCACCCTTTTTTAAACCATTTTCTAGTAGCACTGGTTTTTAACCAAGCATTATATTAATCATATTTGTTTTTCCCTGACAGGCGTCTGTGACTTCAGTTTGCATACCCACACTTGTTAAAAGCCCTCCGATACATAAGCAATGAAAAATGAGATATTTAACCTGAAAATAACTAAAACAAACCAAAATGAAAGTCCAGTTTGCTCACGAGTCTTAAAGTAAAAATGTCAGAAAAATCACTTTAAAAAGGCAGAATTTGACAACGTTGATTGTTGTGTTTTTCTGGTCAAACCCTCATTGTCGTGTTTTTTTTTCCTTCTACATATTTTATACCGTTTTCTTTTTGGCATAAGTCAGTCGGTATGGGTTGAGGTGAGCAGCGGCCGTCACATCTTTTAGCAGCGATTCCTCTGTGGACTTAAGAGACGACTCGATTCAGACAGCCCAATCAAACGGAGCCACTGTACAGCGTGAAAAACAGAAAAGTCAGAATGACGCTAGCTCGCTAATTCGTTGTCGCGGTGGTTCGGCTAATTCGACGCCTCAGTCTGTGTGCCAACACGCATCAATCATCACTTCCTGAGACAAATGGAGGTTTCCAGTGGCATAAATGAAGTGGACGGGATGAATGGCTACACAGAACAGGGCACTAAGGTCAAAGTGAACCAAATGCATAAAGAAACATTGTTCAGCCTGTGATATGTTCGGGCCTGTCCAAATACACAAACATGTGTGGGGGGGAGTGAAAGGTAGCATACCTACAGGACTCACTGAAGTATCACTCGCGTACGATTGTGTCTCCGTGTGTGAAAGTGTGCTCGGATGTGTGAGACACAGGGCGACCGAGATGGACAGGCTGGGGGGAGGGGGGCGTTGGCACGGTTTGGCTCAGTTCTGCTGCAGGATCAGGTTTTCCAGCTCGTCTGCAGAGCGAAGCAGGAAGGCCGCGGACTCTCTGTAGCCTGCGATGAGCTGCCTCACTGCCGTCACCTCCGGGGGGCTGAGCTGGGCCGAGGCCCCGCCCCCGCCGCTTCCCTGCCCGTGACTGTTGGAGGTGGTCGAGGAGGAGGAGTTTGTGCCGACAGACTTCATGCTGAGATCGGTGGGACCTGCGAGGCAAGCCGGGAAGAGGCGGAGAGCAGCATTAGTAGGAGCAGCAACATCCTGAGAACTCTAGTCCCTACGCTGAAGCACGGTGGTGGCAGCGTCATGATGTGGGGATCAGCAGAGATCAGAGCGTGCGCTATGATGCAGTTTACATGGCATCTGAAAATACATTTCCTCAAAGGTATTTTTAATCTGAAAAGAGCTTCACTGAGTGAGAACTAGTGTTAGGAGCTCAGCAGACAGTTTCACTTTCACTTTCAGTTTCACCCGGGAGCCTGCAGGAGCCATGGGTGGGGTGTGTGTGTGTGTGTGGGTGTGTGTGTGT
>NW_013952741.1:307098-311513 GCF_001266775.1 Austrofundulus limnaeus
TATATATATATCTTTCTTGCCCACAGCCATCAGCATCTACAATAAGKTTTTAGTTAAATGAGTTACAACACCAAATTTCCCTCTGTGATCAATAAAGTATTTTTGAATTGAATTGAATATATATATATATATCTTACTGGACTGTATGTTGGTTTATATATTAAAATATACACTTACGTTTTAAAAAAATTATTACATTGGGTAAGTGTGTGGCACTGTGCGGCCCTCTGGTGGCATCAACAATGAAATGTGGCCTCTTCCATCATTGAACATGCGGTCCCAAACCATCTGAATAATGAACTAACAAAAAAGTTTAAATGTAGCATCTATAATGTTCTAAATGGAATGTATATGTCCTAAACCTTTGGCCTTTATACCACGACTGTTGTCATAAATCCTTGTGTTTTGATTATTGAGTTATGATTATTTGTGTTAGAGTCTCCTCTTTCGATTTTCAAAATCTTAGGATTCACTGTGTTTACGTTCTCATTCCCTGTGTTATATGCTTCAGTTTAGATTTTATTTTGGGTTTTGCCGCAGTCTTCTTGTAGTTAGTTGTTCAGTTCCAGCTCCTTTTTGTCAGCCTCAGTCATTAGTGTCTCTTTAAATGCCTCGGCCCGGTCCTGATGCTCTCTCTACGCTACGCCCCTCTCTGACGTGTGCACTCAGTCAAAGTACACATAAGGGTTTGAGGGTGCAGGTTACAAGCATGCAAAAACTGGGGAGTTGGGACAGTACAGGTTACATCATCGACCTCGTCGTAAATTTGTTGGCTTTCTAACTACATCTAAACATGATAGTTGTCTGTGTTGTGAGGGGGTTGGTTTAAAGTGCTGCAAATTTCAATGATTTTTTTCCCCGTAATTCTAAGACATTCTAAGACGTTCTATCCAAACCATGTCCACTGACAACTGGAACGGATTCCTCTGCTGGTAACTAAAAAAGTTACTGAAGACTCGTCGTTTTCATCACCTGTCCTTCCTGAGCTGTGTTGCTTCATTAGTTTGGACTCACCGTTGGTTTGCGCAGCACCAGAGTTCTGCTGGTTGCTGCCAACTGTCCCGTATCCCCGCAGGTTGTAGTTGAGGCCTCCGTTGGTGTAAAGTTGGTCTTGGGCAAAAGCTGCACTGGAAATAGAGAACCCAGATGGTGTAACCGATGTCGGATCCCTTGTGATGGTTTTGTCAACAGAGATGAGTTCATCCTGGAGAGAAAAAAACCTTTTTTACTTGGAGGAAAATAAACATGTGTTGCTGTAGCTCACTGTTATTGATATATAGATGGTCGGGGGAAGGGACACCCAAACCCCTTCTGTGCAGATTCACACTCTGCCAAAACATTTACCGTGGACTGGTAGGCATCGAGCCGCATCCTCTTGGCAGCATTTCGAGTTTCACTCTCGCAGGCGGCAGCTAGGATATTCTCAGCCATGGCGGAGGTGAGGTGAGGAGGAGTTGGTCGGATCTGCCAACGGGGTCAGCCAGTGACAATTTTTTTTATTTCATTTTGTTTTCATCGTGAAAGGGAAGGTTTCTGATTGTTAAACAAAGAACGCTAAAAGCCGCGGGGTTAACCGTGTGTACCTCAAAGCCGCCTTTCTTCATGCGGCGGCAGGATTTGAGGTAGGTGCGGATGCGCTTGCGGGAGCGCTCCTGGAACTCTGGGAACTGGCGGCTGCAGGACTCGATGATGGCCTGGATCTTCTCCTTGGGCTGCTTGGAGATGGGCACCATGCGGTCCAGATTCTCATCCACGAACAGACGCACGAACATCTGACGGAGGCGGGGGGTAGGGAGGCGATGTAGAGCAGAAGAAATGGAGTTGTGGGGTGGGGGAGTGGAATGAGGGGTGTGGGAGTCAAAACAGAAGAATGGAGATGAATGGTGAAGAGGGTGGGGGTGCAGAAGACGAGAGTTGAAAGAGGCAGGGGGGTGGGGGTGAGAACAGGAGGGGGGGTGTGGATAGAAATGGAATAAGAGCTCAGATGCAGGAAAATATTCCCATCAGGACTGAAACTCTACTGTTGCAGTGGCTTCTTTAAAACTCCGACAGTATTTTTTTTACCCACTTATTGAGTGTTTGAAGCTTAGCTGGTAATATTTACATAACGTAATAAATCATGTGAGTCCACAGCTGATCTGCCAGGCTGATGAACTGCTCTGGCTTCACTGGTTCCTTACATTGAAAGCTTTAAGTCTCTCGGGATCCATCCCCTCGGCGTCGTTGATCTTGTCACTGTCGTCGTGCTCGTCGTGCTCGTCGTCGTCATCGTCAATAATCTGTGCTCGACCAGAGGTCAGGTCCTCTGCGCTCATGCTCAGTTCCGTTTTCACAGAGTCATAGCTCCCTGAGCTATAAGGAGGCGACTGCAAACAGACACACAAAGAGGCTATTGTCATTTCCCCGACTGCCATTAGGAGACGAGACGGTCCAGAACCGCCCGACCAGGCCTTACCTTGTTGGTGAACTCGGTTTTCACCGGGTACTTCTTGTTGGAGTCCGCGGGGTAGGAGTTTGGGGGCGAGCTCCCGGCGGGCAGCAGTCTGTCGCTCAGATTGACCGGCTGCTGATCCTCTGAGGAAGAGGACGACGAGGTGGTGCTGAAGTCCAGGGGAGCGCTCAGCCCGTTCTCTGTCACCTCCCCGTAGGAGGCCCCGCCATCTGGGGGGTTCGCAGGCAGCACCTCGGGGGAGGTCAGGGCCGGCACCCCGTTGGCGCTGCTGCTCTCAGAGGAGTCATCATCTGGCAGCGTGGCGGGGGGAGAAACAGGCAGATACAGGGATGAGATGCTTTGTCACGCTTTAGCAATAATTCAGGTTTGTTTACTACAATAAGCATAATCCCAGAGGAGGAGGAGGAGGAGGAGGAGGAAGTGTGCATTGGGGTCAGCTGTCAAGACAAATAAAAGTTAGGGAGAAAGAAGGGGTTGCTGGGAGTTTTTACAAAAAAAGGGAGGGAGTTGAGGATGAGGAGGGACTGATGGGGGAAGGGAGACTACACGTCCCTCTGTGTAAAAACTACAGCTTTAAAATGAGCTCAATGTACTGATGTCATTACATCTGTCACATGTATTCAGGACCCATTTTGAATCTTTTTACTAATCTGCGATGGTTAATACAGGCCTTTGACCTACTTCCTGTTCCCTGTAAGAGAGGGGTGCACGGTGGATTGTTGCACGTCCCAGCTGGATTAGTCCACTAAGAAAGAGACAAGCTGTTTCCTGCGTAACCGCAATCTGCTCTCTACCCTTCCCGCTCCAGATGTAAGCGGAGCGATGGCAAAAATGTTTGTTTCGTGCCGAGCGATGTCACTCACCGTCCTCTTCTTTGATGATGGTGGTCTGGTTGCTCACTCTTTCCCCGTTAGGTGGGCTCGACTCAGGCACTGCTGGCTGCTCAGCTGCGACCCATGTGGGCTCAGCGTTGTTCATGTCCTCGCTGCTCACCGAACTGTCATCCTGGAAGGAGATTGGGTCACAGAACGGAAAAAAATATATATTAAAAATGTAAAAATGTATGTTTTTACTTTCCTAAAGTTTCCTAAATGCAATGCCTGGGTACATATCCACTTTGTAAAAATTTATTTTAATGTCAAACGGAAGCTTAGACGAACTTTTGAGATGTTATTTTATGATTTGAGCTTTTAGGCTGTGTTTACCTTGACTTTTGATGTTTGTGAGATGATCCAAAACAATTTTACCCACTTTTATTTTTTAAAATTTTTTTTAACCATGACCAGAAAAAACAAATACATGTTCGCATTAAAAAAAAACAACTAAACAAATTAGTAGAAAGATTGTGAAAAAAAGCAGGACAACAGGAGTCTTTCTCTGTTAACTAATATGTTTCTCAGAGCCACGGCTATTTTTAACTCCGTTACGTCGAGACCCTGAAGATGCTTGATGTAGCGTAACAAAATCACGAGTACACCACTGGAGTGAGGATTAGCCAAAAGAGCACTGAATATTCCCACAAACTACTCAGAGACTGACCCGAGCTGCAGACTCAGACCACAGAAAAGCTTTCCAAAACAAAAGAAAATTTACTTTCATATAAATAAAAATAAAAATAGACTATTTCTTTAAAGCTTAACACACACAAAAATCTGCTTTTACGGTGTCGTGTGTCAGCAGCCATCTGACTCAGGAGGGAGTACAACTACCACCATGTGACGAGCTCAGAGCAGTAACACATGCTGCAGACTGGTTCATAAACATACAAATGGGCCTAAACCCTTGGGAACGTGCATCAGTCTCTTTATTATGGGTTTGTGGAAGACCAGGAGGCAAAGTGACGACTGTAAGCACCAAGTGAGCCTCTAATAACAACTGTTTCTGATTAGCAACAAAAACGTCCCGACTTTACACAAATATATGAGTGAAGAAGTAAGGCTAACTTTTAAAATTATATATATAT
>NW_013952741.1:311864-313771 GCF_001266775.1 Austrofundulus limnaeus
AGGATAATGAACATGTTCATATTCCAACTTTGTGTTTCAACCTAGTTCTGGCAAACTGCATGCAGGCAGCTGAGAAGTGAGGCCACAACAGACTAAACAAACATTCCCATCATGTGATTTCCCCCACTATGACAAACCTGCAGCATTTTGAACCATCTGCAGCTTCAAACTGTGAACCGGAGCAGAAACAGGGAACGCTCTCCTGCAAGTCCCCTCCAACCCTGTCTCTAAGTCAATTATTCACCGATTAATCTATTTAATTAAATTTTATTAGAGGAGTTTGGTCATTTGTACTCACCCACAAATCCCAGTCTGGGTCATTGTTTCAGATAATCCTAATTATTCCTCCATTAACAGCACCAAGTACCATTCCCTGCACTTTAGTGGCAGCGCTTTTTGAGTGTTTTCTCTGCCAGCGACACATGGGAGTGGTTTTACACATGACGTCTCTCGTACAAAAGCTTCCCTAATCCTCACTTCACTTGGCGCTCCTCCTCCCAGCAGGAAGAGGACTCTGCTCGTTTAATAATGAATTAAAAGTTRGGAGGAAGGATGCCCCGATTCGCCTGCACAAAACCGCTCTCCCTGCAGGCTCAGCAGGAAACATTCTGGAGACGTGCGCTCTCACTGCAAATACTCATCCAGCTGAACAGCAGGGTTTTAACTGTGGCCCGGCTTTTTTAACATTTATTTACTGAGGACAATTTGTATCAAATATGTGACAAATATCCAGTGGCAGGCAGACACTTACCCTCTCAGTGGCAGTCATGCACTGCAGTTTCATTTGCTTCAGGTAGGTGGCAGTAAGAGGCATGTTGTAATCAATAAGGTCAGGGACCAGGGAGGTGGGCCGGTCATTTTCTGACAAAGAAAAAAACCCACACACATACAATTTGTTTGTTATTTCAACCCAAGCATGCAGATTATTTCAAATAATTTAAAACAATCAGTTATTTTAAATTTAATGCAAATCAAAAGTTTGCATTTTGAACTTTATAWACAACAATAATTCAGCTGCACCAATAACTTCTAATGGTTTGGTGAAATTTGGCACAGCACAGACGAATCAGACAACTAATATAGAAATCTTATAACGTTTTGTCCCTCAGGTGGTTAAAACCATCAACAACTGACACGACTGAAAACAATTTGTTATACTGGTCTTACTTTGGRCAACTAATCAATATTTTGTTTTATTAATTAGCTCATTATCACTAAGGAGAACTAGTTAAAAAAACTAGCATTTTGTACTTGTAGTTCACTATTAAAACACAGTTAAAGCTTTACCAGACAACTAATAAGTATGTTGAATTTTACAACAAGGCCAAAACCAGTTACACAGGACAACTAGTTTTACTTGTGTTTACAAGTAAAACTAGCAAACATTTTAGAAACATTATTTACTGAGCTGGAATGTTTAGTTAAACTATAAAGTGTAAGTAAAACAAATAACTAGCCAATATATTAGTTTTAGTCTTTACTAGTTGACTAGTAGGGTCAACATTAGTTGCAATAAACAGCTAAAGATTTTTTAAAGTGTAACTTACCCCAAAATCAACTTTTTTTAACAAATAAACTGCCCAAATTGTGTCTTAAGTGTAATACCTTGCTATTTTTGACCTAAATTTAACATTTTCGTCTAAAATAGTTTAAATCGTCGATATTTGGTCAAAAACGGCTTGGTGCTGCCATCTAGGGGTTTAAAAAATACTACCACGTTTGAAGTCCCTTGTGACGTGTGGTACAGCGTGACGTGTCAGAGTACTGTGCTCAGTATAAAAAGGCTCTCTGTAGAGACACGCCCTGCAGAGATTCAGGAGTTAGCCTAGGCCTGTCACGATAACAAATTTTGCTGGGCGATTAATTGTCTCAAAATTTATTGCGATAAACGATAATATTGCCTGGTG
>NW_013952741.1:315526-317284 GCF_001266775.1 Austrofundulus limnaeus
GTAGTAGTAGTAGTATTTATTTATTTATTTGTTTGTTTATTTGTTTATTTATTTATTTTAAATTTTAGAAAAAGCAGAACCACAGAGGTCCCAATCTGCAGAGCAGCTAAAACAAAAAAAGAATAAAATTTAACTTGATTTTCTTTCACACCTCAGCTGCTGTCTTCTTCCATGCTGTTAAAGAAGAAGTTATTTAACACAGCGCTATAATGCAAATACTTGTTTCAGTRCATAAAGTCCTGATATGAAATACTGTCATTTGTAAAAAGAGTAAACATAAAATTAAGCTGATAATAAAGTAATATACTGTAGGTACATCAATCTGTAAGGTCAGAACAGTCCAGATCAGATTTTATTTTTATTTCACCAAATGTATCAAACTGAGTGTTTCATATAACACACTCAGCTGGAATTCATTATTTCCCAAAACTATCAGTTTACTTTATAAACACATAAAATCACCAACAGAAGCTGCGTGTAAACGGGTAAAGCAGCTAATATTTACTGCAGTTTATTTGCCTTTTATAACGTCATCATCCTCCCACACTTTGACTGAAACCACAAATGTATTTTTCACATTAACTGGTTCATRTATAAGCTGTGTGAGATCTGAGCACAGATATACTGTCTGAGCAGAATGTAATGACTTCCACATCCTGCAGAAAAGCTGAAACCCAGGCCTCTGCTGCGCGTGAGCAGCAGGAGTCAAACAAAAGCTGCCTGCGGTTCCCTCTTCCACCACTAGAGGAAGTCTAGGATCGTTCTGGAGACGCCGTCCCATCCCAAAGAGCCAATCCTCTKGAGTCTTTGTTACATCATGTCAGTGATGGATATACACACATGTTTATTTAATGGGAGCTCCATTCAAAAACTATTCAAACACCTCGGAGCACCTCACTTCAATTTAGCGCCTGACGGATTGATAAAACTCACATTTTCTGAAATCTTGTTTCAGTAAACAACTATTTCTTTGTGATTTTTTTCAGGAAACCGGCAGTGGTCAGAGTAAAGCTTGATTTATATCATCTGTTGTGAATCTTTCTGTGTCATTAAGACGGAAGAAGCAACGATTTAATAACAAAGACCTGATGTCAGAAAATAGCTCTGCGGTTAATGATGTTTCCAGAATGAGAGAGCGGTCTGCAGGTCACATGTGTGTGTTTACCTTTGAACTCGGCAGCGCTGGGGTTAATGTGCATCCTCTTCTGACACTCTCCACAGCTCATTAGGAACCGAGTCACCGCCTCTCTGGGCAGGAAGGCATAGGTCTCTGCGATCTGTGCCAGGAGGGAGAGCAGACAGGGTTAGGGCAGCCAGATCWGGCCCAGCCTGCTGCCGGAGCAGAGCACAGGTTGTGTTCAGGTGATCTTTTGTTTGTTTGTTTTGTTTTTTTCATTAATGCGCGGCACATGTGTGGGAGCTGAGGGGTCAGGTTTATGAGTTATCTCAGCTTGACGCGAGGAGGACTCCTCCCTTCAGCCCCGTTTTCGGGGTGCGTTTGAATTTCCGCCGCAGTCCACTCCACATATTTTCACGGCTCAGAGACATCTCTCCTCCTGCTTCCTCAGGTGCAGCCGGCTCACAACTACCCCCCCCCCACCCCCACACACACACACACACACACTCAGCCTCTCCTCTCTGTTTGTCTCACTCCGCCGTGCCACCATCCCCTCATCACCCCCTCTGGCGTTTCCCTGTACACCGCGACCTTCACGTGACCATGGAGAGGCAGCGGGAAAGGGGGCGACCACCATCCCG
>NW_013952741.1:317314-320570 GCF_001266775.1 Austrofundulus limnaeus
CCACATCCCTCCCTCCCTGTGGCCCCTTGAGGCGGCCGAGAGGGAAAGGCCACCCAGAGGAGCGTGCACGTCCCAGAAGGCCACAGTGACAGTTCCATATTATGCCCTGCCCCAATGATGCTGCGTCCTCAACAGTGTTCACGCTATGAGATGTGACAGGACCTCTCTACAGGGCAGGAGGAACTGGCTCTGTGATTTTTATTTTCCTCCTCTGGTGGAGTGGAAGGAGAGGAGGGGTACCAAAGTCCCACCGAACAACCCCGACGCCGCATCTGGATCTGTTCAGCTGCAAACAAAGACTTGTGCTCGTTCAGGACATCACAGATTAAATACAAAAAAAGCACTCTAATCCTAAATCCTTTTATTTTTCTACATTTATACATTCATTATTATCATTATTTCATAAAGCACAGTTATTTCCTCTGGCGTGTTTTGCATCCTGGTTGTATATTAACTGGCGGAGCTCCTGCCAGGTTTTATGAACTCTGGTGACCTCTGCTCATCTTTATGACCCGTAGTTAAATGGGTTCATAATTAAGGAGCAGAACTCCAGACTGAGGCGGCTGCAATATCTTGTAAAAACAAAAAAGTTGCACTGAAACTTCTTATAAAAGTGCTTGTGTTCTTTGTTCGACTCCGTTAGATTTAAACATTTATAAAACAGAAATATATTTGAAGGTTTCAAAGCATAAAGACCATGTTCATTTGAATCAAACTACAAGAAAGCAGGTCTCAACTCTAAGCTCTGGCTCTGGAGTCATTTTCAAGAGCTTCTGTAGCTTCTGTAGCTAACAGGAGCAGGACGGGTTGAGCGTCCTCAGTGGTGGGCACAGTTCGCCTAAAGCACTAAAACACTAATAGGGGAACTAATTTCCTGATTAGTGCTTTAGGGCTTTTGCTAATTTTATAATGTATTAGTGGATTAGCACTTGCTAAATTTATAGGCCAAATTGCATGGGCTGTGGGATGTCAATGATAAGTCTTAAGAGAGCAACATGACAACATGTGACTCATGTTGTCTGTTGAAGGATGTTCATGGGTTGACTGGGTTATTTTAGTGCTTTAAAATTAGCTTTTGCTAAAACTTTCAGTGCATTAGTGCTTTAGAATTAGGGGCCTAAATTTCTGAGTTAGTGCTTTAGAATTAGGGGACGTAAAAATTTGAGTTAGTATTTTAGGGTTAGTGGAACTAATTTTTAGATTAGTGCTGCCCACCACTGAGTGTCCTGTTATTTTATGCTCACCAATACCCATGCCGTTGAAATAGCAACAACAACAAAAAAATAATTTAAATAAAAAATAAACAAACAAACAAACAAAAAAACAAATTGTCTTCAGTGTTAACCCCTACGCTGTGGACTCGAGAAGCCCCTCACCTGACTGTGTTTACTCACCGCTTTGTAGGTCTTCTTTTGCCCGGCGTGTTTGGGCGCTCGGCCTGGATCGGCGCCCATCTCCACGTGCATGGCGTAGATGATGTCGAAGAAGTCTTCAACCACAGCCACGCGCTTCAGGGACGAGTTGTCCTGGGCCGAATTCCCATCTGAGCACTGAAAACACAGACAAGCACTCAGTTCAGTTCACGGCGAGGCCTCGGGGCTGGGATGATGTGTGTGTGTGTGTGTGTGTGTGTCCTCTTAGATCTTTAATACACAGATGTCACAAGGTCACGTGATGCAGGCAGTAGAACACACGGCGTGATGTGCCCATCATCCTGCACTCACTGTTTTTATTTTTTCCTTGCTGGGTGTGCAACCATCACTTCATGTTTAAAAATAACACCACCGACACTCCATGAGACCAGCGGTCCCTCCTACCACCACCTCTGGCAGCCATCCTGCCTCCCGTACTGCTGACCCTGTCGCCATAGAAACTGCCACTGATTTCTCCCGGGCAGGTGTGCTGGGCAGAGGGTCATGTGACGCACCATGGAAGTAGGATCGCCAGGACAACAAGCTCCTTCCTCAGCACCACATGGGGCTTTTGGCTTCTTTCTTCCTACATATTTTCTGCTGAACCACTCTTTAGTCCTGGTGTCGTGAGGAGAGAGTGCCCCAACAAACAGGAACCAACTGGGATGTCTACATTTTTTCTTTTTTTTTTTCTTTCAGGCAAACACTGTGACATTTTCTGAATATTTCCTGTTAGAGTGTTGAGTTTAAAAAGTTGAGAGCTCACACTCTGACGTTTTCCTCAAACTGCATCCCCTCTCCTGCCTCCGAGTCTTCATCCCGTCCCATCCTTTTTTCCTCTTCCTCCATCAACCCCCCTTTTCCTCCTCTCCTCTCTTCTTGCTCCTGCTCTCCCAAGTGCGAGGTAATGATCGTTACCATGGCAACTAAAACCAGCTCACAGAGCGGGTTTGTTTTAATCCGGCCCTCGCTCTCTTCCCTTCCCTCGGCGCAATAGTTGCTGCCCCCCTCATCTCTCCCATCGTCAGCACGGGCTACATGTAACAATAAAAAATGAAATAATAGCGCCCCGCCGCCCCATCATCGCAGCTGTAATGTGTCGCGCTCAGAGGTATCATCAGCTTCTCCTCTGACATCACCGCGCTGAAGCTGCTGCTGCTGCTGCTGCTGCTCGGGACAATGGTGTCAGGTCCATTCACGCTGGATTTGGATAATCTCATACAACTGTGGGGTGTGTGTGTGTGTGTGGTGCACCCACATCACTGCTGCATCCCTCAACAAAATATCCCTCACACACAGGATATTCAGCTGGGAGCATTTTCTCTGACCTCAATCGATACACAATACTGCAAACCTGTCAGAAGAGCCAGAAGCCCGAGAACATTTTCAAAGCTTTTGCGAGTTTTTTTTTCTTTTTTTTCATTTAACGTGTCGTAAAACTGGGGGGAAATTCCGTCTTTTTCAAAGAGGATGCCAACAAACGTCTCGTTTTCGTCTGCACAAGAGTCTAACATAGGCCTGTCACAATAAACAATAAATCAATTAATGGTATGATAAATTAAAATGAGAACGATAATTAGCCTGCCTTTTTGTTTTCTTTGTGTCTCCCTCTTTTCTACTGCTCATCATAGAGAGAAGTGAACTCTGGTGTCAGGTGATTGGTCTCTAACCTCTGTAGCATTTAGCCAGAGGAGCGTCTTCAATTTACTGACACTTTCATACAGATGGAGACTTTTTTTTTCTTTTTACACTGTAAATTTTAATGTAAACTCCTGTAAACAGGGGTGTTATATCATTATATTAGTTTAAACTGGTCTCATGCTTGGGGTCCCTCTCTGGGTCTT
>NW_013952741.1:320580-327067 GCF_001266775.1 Austrofundulus limnaeus
CTGTAAACAGGGGTGTTATATCATTATATTAGTTTAAACTGGTCTCATGCTTGGGGTCCCTCTCTGGGTCTTTGTTTCTGGTCTTCCTTATGTCTGCCTCGGGTCTGTGGGTCTCCACAGTCACTGTTAAATATTCCATTGGAGAAATCTTGTATATACATGCATGTGTTTTTGTTTTCTCCATTTTTGCAGCTGTGCAGACAGATGTCGGGTGTGTTGTCTGGGTTTATATTTCACAAATCTTATAATCTCTCTTTCAGTCTTTCCCATTACATTTCTCCTTTTTCTTCTTCTTCTTCTTCTTCTTCTTCTCTATATTTCTAAAACAAAAAATAAAAAAAGAAAGTCACTGATGATGAATAAACTAATTTTCAGCTCTGTTTTCTACTGAAGTGGCTAAAAAAGGTTGAAAGTGGTCTCCAACAATATTATCGTTTATCGCAATAATTTCTGAGACAATTCATCGTCCAGTAAAATTTGTTATCGTGACAGGCCTAGTCTAACACAACAGTAACTTTGGTYACCTGTGACAAAGCCGACACATTTAATGAGCCGACACAGAGGAACTCTTGAGTGTGAGATCTGTCAAAATCAAGCCGCTCAAACTTTTGCGGACTCTGTGAGTACGTAAAAAAGGCCTTCAGATGTCCTCCTGCACCAGCGAGCTCCTTGTGTCCCCAGCTCCAGTCAGCGGGGAGTTTCGGGTGCACCTGAAAGCCCAGCGTGTGTTTTAGAGCTGCAGCTGAAGCCTCTCACAGGAGACCAGATGTTGAGCGGCACTATCGATGTTTAGCCTCCTCGGCTGCACGCCACTTTACAAAGCAAAGCGTACAAGCTAGCATCCCTAATCACCAGGAGCACGGCTAAAACTCTTGCCCTCCTCCTCCTCTTTTTTTCCTCYTTCTCTCCAGCTTCCTAATCCCGTAGGACTTTGCTCTCCCCAGTCACTGTACAACCAGAACCCGTTCCCTGCGCCTCCCCCTGTCCCGCACCAGACCGCTCTGTTGCTAGGAGACTGGAGGGGTTGAGTCGACTGCCCCCACCCCCGCTGGCAAGTCTCTCACACATATATTGTAGCAGAGAGCTGCTGAGGGGGAGAGAGGAGCAGTCGTGCACACACACACACACAGGTCAGGAGGAGGAAGAGGAAGAGGAGGTGGTGATGGGGTGGGGTCATAGGAAGAGCAGCTGGGTCACAAAGGCAGGGGTGGATAGAAGAGATACACAAGAAATGAGCTCAGTCACGAGCAGACAGACTGAAATACAGAAATGTAGCTTTGAACCGAACTTTTCGAGTCAAGCAGCAAATAGACGGAGGTTTTCCTCTCATGAGGTGCTGCACAGTAAGTAGCTTAAGTTGGGGGGGGCTGTGAAGTGTGTGTGTGCACCCAGAGAGAGAGTGGGGGGGGGGAGTAAAGATGGCTGTGTCAACAGTACTCGTGACTCAGATTATCTCACTGCAGATGTGACAACAGGTCATCTTTTAAAGTCCCGTCTTCCTCTCTGTAAATCTGTCAACCAGCTAAYGAACACACAAACGGGACAAGCCCTGTTTCTTTCTGCAGGTGTGTGTCTGCGCATGTGTGTGTGCGTGCCACATTTGAAGCACGGTCCAGGATGAAGATTTTATGAAGCAAAGCTCACCTTTACAAGGAGCTGTTTTTTTCTCTCTCTCTCCCACGAATGGCCCTGCAGTCCTTAAAGCACGGATGTCCAGTCATTTTCACTGAGGGCTACATGAGCGTTWTGTTTGTGATTAACTTCAACGTTTCCTGTTTAACTTTGACTAAACAGGAACCACTGCTAACAAACAAAATGTGAGCTCTACGTGGTATTTYCTGCATGGAAACAATGTTTTAACACGTCCTCTTATAAACACTGAAAAGTATTGCGTGTACGACTGACTAGGGCTGGGTTTAAAAAATCGATCGAATCGATCTGGAGCAATTTTCGTTCAAATTTGGGAAAATTGATTCATAAGTCATGAGATTGATTTTTTCCCCATGGGTGTTGTGTGCGATGGAGCTGTGTGTTTCCATGTTGTGTCACTCCTGGCTTGCCTTAGGTTTAGGTTGATGTTCAGTGCTAATGTTAGCCCCTGACAACAAGTTGTCTGGGTCAAAACAAAAGAAACGAAGGAATCAGTAACATTACAGCTGATTCTCAGCTGAACTTAAAGCTAACAGAGACCATGACAAATTTTGTTCGCAAAGATTTGCGCTCGGATGTGGTAGCGGGAAACGAAGCTTCGAGCGGCTCGTTCAGGTGCTTGAACCAAAACTACAGTATGTATATCTGAGTGAAACTGTTCACCTCAGCATGTTTAATTGTGTGAAAGATGACAGTCTAACAAAATTGTTTAGTTTTGTTACCAATGTTATTTTTAAATTTAAGAAACATCTTAATGTAATTCAGTGGTGGAATGTTTTAGCTGAAGTACATTTTTTCTTTCTTTCTTCTTGTTAATAAGTTGTATTGAACAGAAGCTAACAGAAACATTACAAATATACAATTTTCATACACTCCAAAGAGTGGGCAGAAGTAAACAATTATATTACCCCACCTCTTCTCCTGCACGTATCCAACAACACTTTCTCTTGCAATTCCTTTTTAGTTTAAACCCTTTGAAACTTGAGACAGTTTGGTTTCAAATTTAAACTCCAATTTGCAAGTTTGCCCTTAATGTTTATAATTTTACCAATGCACCAAGTTAGAATTAGTTTCTACTATTTACAGAATTAGTTCCTTTGAGAATGTCTTCTATGTCAAAGTAAATGTRTTACGGCTTAACTAATTTAAAAATCAATAAAACTGAATCATGAATCGTGAATCAAATCAAATTAGGCCCCTGTGAATCGAATTGAATCAATTTGGGGAATCTGAATCAATACTCAGACTGACTAAATGTGAAATACTGAAASAAAATTAGGAACGTTTGTTTACCTTAATACGTGTTCATAACCAGATAAAAAATACACCAATATTTGAATGTTTGAATCTGAAAAGAGTTATATAACCATTGGAATGCAAGTTTAATGCTTGTCTCTGCATTCAGCCAAGAATTTCAAGAAGGAACGTCATTATWTCACCTTCTTCAAGTCCTGACTCCRCCTGTTTTCATTGTGTCATCAAAACGGCCAGCCTACGGCTGAAATCAGGTCCTCATATAATTTTCCTGTTCTAGTGTTAAAACGACAGTTCAATTAAGTGTTGAAAGTGTGCTCAGACTTGCATCTTACCTATATGTACCTCCTGCTCTGTGTAACCATCTTTGACAGCCACTCAGACCACTCTGTATACAAAATCATCAATGTAAACACAAAAATAGTCACACAATAAAGATATCATTAATTTTCTGAGAAACGACTACAGAATGTGTGCTTTTAAAAATCAGTAAGAAACAAACCCCAATAAATTTCTTCAATACTAGAAATAATATAGAAATACTATTAAAAACAAAAGTAAGAGTTTCCTTACTGTTGCGTTGTGGTGAGTGTTAAGGGTGTAAATCACCAGCTTTATCATGATATGATATTACATCGATATGTTTGGATGATTATTCGATATTTCTTGATATCACAAAGTCTGTCACAATATGATTTCGATTCAGTTCAATTCACATGTCTGCAATCGATACAATGCGATATCATACGCCCATCTAACACAATAACTGTGTTAGATGGGCATATGATATCAATTCCCATCAAGCATATGATGACGATATAGATTGATATTTTCATTTTGCCTCAATATAAATGAATCCTTAACCATTCAAATCAATATATCGATATAGGTCGATGTATCGTTACACCCCTGGTGAGTGGCTGCTGTCTTGATTTCTGAACTTTCCGACTTTCCAACAGGGATTTCCCACTGGAGGGGATTCCAGTTTAAATTAACTACTTGTAACTGGGATATTCATACTAGGACTGCACATCCATCCATCCATCCATCCATTTTCTTCCGCCTATCCGGGGTCGGGTCGCGGGGGCAGCAGCTTCAGAAGGGAGGCCCAGACCTACTACTAGGACTGCACAATATATCAAAAATGTATCATCATCACGATAACAGCCAGTGCAATAGGCATTACGCAAAAAACTGCACAAGCTGCAATAAATAGTTTGGCTCAAAAGACGGAAGCTTGAAGTATTGCACCAATCAAATGGAGACCTTCATGTATTTGGCCAATTGGATGGATCTCTTCATATTTTTAAATAATTCATGCTGGAATGGAAATTATTACCAGTAGTAGTTTTTTTTTGCTCTGAACCTAGAGCAGAGTCATCAACACTACATGCTTTTGTATTTATTCATTTATCATAAGTCATAGGGTCGTTGTAATATCATATTATTAAGCACTTCATTGCACATCACAGGTTTTCCTAATATCGTGCAATCCTAATTCCTACTTCCCAGGACAACTGGACCGCAGCAAAAGTAGCAAAAATGGCAAAAATGCACTGAAATTAAGGTTTTACATGGTGAGTTTCACTGACTGCCAGCTACTTTTAAACATTGTTCACCTCCACCTAGTGGTAGGATGCTGTCTTTCACGGGTAACATAAATGACATGCATTATGGGAGATGCAGTTTATGGTCTACTCTGCTGGTTTTAAAGCAGCCTACGCTTGTTTTAAGATATTAATACATCTTTGAAGCTCTTGCGGACCACATTTGGCCTGTGATCCTTAAACTTGACACGTGCCTTAAAGGAGTGCATATCACCCACTTTGTTTTATATTGGAATTTTGAACTAAAATCCATCCATCATCTTCATACCTGCTTTCATTCAGGGTCATGGGGGTCACTGGGTGAGGGGTGGGGTACATCCTGGACAGTAGGGCTGCTCGATTATTAGAAAAATTATGATCACGATTGTTTTGATTGAAATTGAGATCTAGATTATTTAACAAAATTATTCTTTCACTTTGATAACATGAATTAACTGAACATAAACAATGGCTGTTAAACAATGTTTCCCTCAGGACTTCAAATATTTATGAAAAAATTAGACAAAGTGAAACTTTGGCTGTGTGAGGAGCCTGCAGCATCATGCTAGCAGTGGCACTGGATTCACAACACAAAACAGCATAAGCGTAATCTGCTAACTTCGTTCACTTTGTTTTTATGATCGTTGAAAACCCAAATCGTAATCAAGATCAAAATCCGATTAATTGCCCAGCCCTACTGGACAGGTTGCAAGTCCATCACAGGGACACAGGGACAAACAACTATTTACACTCTCACTTGAAGACAATTTAGTTACAAATTAGCCTAATATTCCTGTTTTTTTGGTCTGTGGGAGAAAAATAGAGTACCTGGATAAAAACCATGCATGCACAGGGAGAAAATGCAAACTCTACCCAGAAAGATCCATGCTGAAAGGCATCATCTCTACCAGCTGAGCCACCATGCCTCCATAGACTAAAATCATGAAAAAAAGCTAATTAATAAAAAAATTAACTTCTTTTCTGTTGTTGAAGATGTTTTGCTTTCAGTCCAGGGAGCTTTCCCAGTTTAAGAACTGCAGAGTGATATTTTCAAATGGACTAATCTTCCGGGTTGTGCCACAGAGAAATAGAATCGTTTTGGTCAAACCTTGAAAATAACCTTGGGTAAAAATGTTTGAGATCTGTTAGTGCTCAAAGTACGTGTTGATGAACGACTCTCAGCTACTACCACACCAAGTTTGGTCTTTTTCTGTATAAAAGACCAAAATTACAGCCATGTTTGAGGTTTAATAATGCAGCAACTTCATTTGAATTGACTCCAAAAGTTCAGGAACTGTAGATGYACATCCAAGGATTACTTTCTGAGAAGCTTCTTACAATACATTCAGTGGTTCATGTGAAATTTTACTAACAGCCAGACAGGGCTGACTTCAACAGTTAATGTCAAAGTTTTAGACAAAGGTTTTTTGCAAAATGTTATCTTTGAAGTGTTGGGGATAAATCTGGTACCAAATCCAGTTCACAGATTTATTGCAATTTTTGTCTTTGTTGAGCTTATTTTGTGAGTTTTTTGTGAGCTAGTTTGCAAACACACAAAGGCAACAGGGGCACCACCAATGGAGGACCAGGGGGCAAGTGGCCCCGATTATTAACTTACCATCCTCCCTTCAATGCCACCCCTTGGCCACTCAGAAAGTCTTATTTGCAGAATTGTTTTTATCAATAAAGTATCTCTTGAAGAACTAAATGGCTTTTAATGAAACTCTCAGGATGCGATCGTTAGATGAACCGATTAACGTTTGGAGTCAATTTAATCCAAGATGGCTGCCACAGGTCATCAACCTTAACTTCGCCATATTGCAGTATTTTTACAAACAGCCTGTAAATACCAGCAGTAAAATAAAATCCACTATTCCGTTCAAGTGATGCCCCATGATTAAACAATGGTCCCCGTCTCCCTCTCCTTTTAAAACTTTATGCTACGCCCCACACACACACACACACACACACACACACACACACACACACACACACAC
>NW_013952741.1:327368-329455 GCF_001266775.1 Austrofundulus limnaeus
GTGTGTGTGTGTGTGTGTGTGTGTGTGTGTGTGTGTGTAGCGTTCTCAGTCTCTGCTCCCAAGATGAGTCTTATTTGACAGAGTGTGTGACATCTCTAATATCCCAGCGAGCCTGGGACACAGACGGTCCCACTGGCCCAGCAGGCAGCCACACACACTGTTTACGTTCCAGTCGCTGCCTAAAAAAAAAGAGGCACATAAACGACTCGCACATACATCATCACATCCCAGAGTCCACCTCGGCGCTCTCCAGTCGTGATTACCCTGTCCCAGTTGGTTAAATGTTGGCCCGGCAGAGGTATTAAAAATGACAGTAGCTGGCATGATGGGGGAGATTATTGTCATCTTAAACACCGGCGTGCGTGTGTGCGCGTGCACGTGGAGCACAATTCAGACTACCTCCCACTGAAGGGGGAGGCCCCCAGGCCAGTTAAAAATGGTGTTAATTTCTCCTCCTATGGGAAAGCAAAGAACGGCCTCTCCATGGCAACAGAGAGTGCTGAAGGGAGGAACACTGAGCATGCGATCAGCGACCCCCTCTTTGAACGAGCACACACACACACACACACACCGCCACATATTCGTGGAAGTCGTCACTTTACAGCAAAGCGTGCCAARTAACCCAAACAAACACATCTTGAAAGCAACTTTTTCCTCATCTGTCTTCTTTTGAGTCTGGTCCCAACAAAGAGCCTGTGCTGYGCTGCGCTGCGCAGCATCCTCAGACTGAAGCATCTCCACCTCTGAGTGCTCCGGAGAGGAGAGAAGTCATCCAGCAGCTCACGTGTTCAAGTACAGACTCTGCAGCTCAGAGAGGATCACAACAACCTGAGGGATTTTTCTGTCATCTGAAYCCACGAGTGAACGTCTGTGTCTGCTCCCAATCAGCGCTGACAGAGCAAAAGAAACAATAATTATAATAATAACAAAAGAGGAGAAGCACTCTGAAAAAAAAAAAAAAAACTAAACGAGCATTAATGCAAATGCTGCTGAATAATAGGGCCGGTGTTCTGTAGACTCTGTGGCCCTTCCACAAAAGATGGGCTCTCAGGGGAAATGTGGACTAATTAATCAGATAATAATGATGATGATGTTTCTTATCCCATCTGATGTGAGGCGCCAATATTTAGGGCCTATTTTCTGAGACAAAGATGAGCGATTTCTGCACAACGAAACGGACGTCCCAACACAAACCTTTATTTTCACAGCATTTTAAACCTTAAACTAAATAAAATAAAAAAAACATTTCCTCTTACTTTTTAAAAATCTAACCCTGCCACTTTACTGAGTTGCTTTGGSCTTTCAGTGAACTATTTTTTGTTGTTAGTAAATACGAGAAACAGGCCATGTGTCCTCAAAATCCTTTTATTCAAGCAACTAAACTCAAAGATATTTAAGAAAAAAAAAAGAAGGAGATCATCCCATTTCACAACCAAACACGAGCAGTTATTTGTTACTTTTAGATCCAAAAAATGAGAAATTAATTTAGCAGAGCTGGCAGATTGGCACATTTTTCTCCATTTAACAGCTTTGAGCTGTTGGTTAAACAAAACATCTGAAAACATCGCAGAAAACAGATGGATGTATGTTTGTGTTTCAACTGATCGAGACACCGTCCAGCTTCAGGAACCACATTTCTTTTTGTCGGCTCACAAAGGGTTAAACACATGTACTGACTGGGATTCGTAGTTGGAGTCCCGACTGGCGAGGTGTTTACCGTGTCGCACGTACGTCCACCTAAACCTTTGTGTGGCGACATGAATGGGTTTTTACAGATTTCAGTTGGCATGGCAACAAAAAGCAACAGCTTGCTATATTTCATAATTCTCACTGCAATGCACTGCTTAAGCAAAAAGGGGGAAAACGCACGCGGCGTTAAAGAGCGTTCCTTTTGAAACCGGTCAGCACTTGGAGAAAAGAAAGAAAGAAAAAGCTGCCTGTGTGCAGCTCTGTGTCTGCTTCTGGTCCCCTCCTCCTCTGTAGCATCCTCTAATCAGGACATAATGAGAGCTAAACGAGGTTGCGTCTCCACACCGAGGGGCTCCGTGGATGTTCTCTGAGCGGGGAGCGCGTGGAGGTGTGTGTGT
>NW_013952741.1:336124-337228 GCF_001266775.1 Austrofundulus limnaeus
ATGTTAGAGCATCCCACCACATCCAGCCTCTTTATTGTTTTACACTTCTAGTGGGGTTTAACACAAAAATGCTTTAATAAACTGTTCTTTTTTCTCTTTTTTAAAAAAAATCAGAAACAGGGAGATGATGTCAACTCAGAGGAACATCTGTCCGAGTAGATGAAGGAAGAGAAACTGCATTCGAAGCAAAAACAAGGTCCTTGTTTCGCAGATGTTTGAGGAAGAACCAGCACACACACACATACAGGAGCCTTCATTTTGCTCACATCCTGCCTGTGTGTGTGTGTCTGTGTGTGTGTCTGTGTGACTCCTCATGGCCTGTGCGTTATGGGCCCATGCTGGCGGTGGTGACTGCTGCTGTTGCCATGACAGCAGAGCAGCAGTGTCTCCGGCCGTGCAGAGGGTGAGTGGGATGCCCCATCCTCATCCCTCCATCCTGACTCAGACGACGACGTGCTGGGCCAAAAGGCCCCACCTCGACTGGATGACAAACAGCGCTGCACAACGACAGACACACTCGACTCTGTGTGAGTGAGTGACCAAGGCCCGTGCATATTATTTCATCTGGTTTCATCATTGTGGGTCTTCACGCAGGACAGGCCCGTGTGCAGGGTGGGCTTCAGTCTCCACATCCCTCCACCAGGAGGAGGCAATATCGGACTGATGCTCTCAGCAGGAAAGAGCTGATGTGAGACTCCAGTGTTCAGGTTGAAAATATGTTTCAGGAAGGAAGGAGACACCTTCTCTTGGAGTTACAGCTTCATTTTATAAACTGGAGGTCATTAAATTAAACTTTGCAGCCAAAAACTCTCAAYTTTTGTAATTTACAAACCTAAAAGCAACATCTTTCTCCAAAAACGAGAGTTTGGATTGGAGGTTTGAAACACCAGAGCAGCTGTGACTTTGAGTAAAAGACAGCTTTTAAAACTGAAAGATAAACATTTTTGCAAGTTCTCTGCTGCAACAAATTTAGTTTATTTTTATCACAGCTGCTGCATTGATGCCAAAAGTTGTACATGTTGATCATTTTATTTAGATCTTCAGCAGGTTAAAGGGATCCCTGATTAGTTGTAACATTAGACTTTATTTGATATACCTATATTT
>NW_013952741.1:338578-341272 GCF_001266775.1 Austrofundulus limnaeus
GCATGTGCTCACACACAAATACTTAAAAATAAAGACAGAGACTGATGTTGAAAGCAAATGACAAACATGTCAGAGTTAACTGTWCTTTATTCAAAGCTGAGCAGAAGGTTGATGCTGTTGTTTCATAGTTAAGATTTTCAGGAGATCTTGGCTGAGGGGCATTTGCATGTTCTCCGCCCCATGCATGTATCAGTTTTCTCCAGGTACCGTACTCGTTTTGTGCACCATCAAAAAAACATCTGTTTTACTGGTTTAGTCTGATAGTGGTCCCTTGAGGGAGTGGCGACCTGTCCCTCTGTCCCACCACTCTCCTGACTGGTTAAGACATACAGCTGGTGCCCCATGACCCTGAACAGGACACTTACAGAAAAGGGACCAATGAATAAAAACTTGATGTAAAGCCAACACTGGTATTAGAAATAAAGAACACAAAATGAACAGATACTAACTTTCATATTATTACACTGTAATGTAAAACTTGCTGAGTGTAAAATGCATTAAGAAATAATCATCTCATCTCCTGGTAAATATATATAAAATTGTAAAATAAACATCATTGTTGTTTATTTTTTGCCATTTTGATATAATATTAACGAGCTCTTACCTTTAGCAGATTGTATCAACTGTCTTCCATTTTCTACAGGACTTCCTTGGAGCAAAACAACTTTTGACTGATAAAGATGAATTTTGGCGCATTGATAAAATGACCACCAGTTCTGACATCTTCATAGAATAAGAAAAGTAAACTAATTGTTTTCTAAAATATTTTGTCAGCATTACCTTCAACATGAAGGTTGTTAAATACCACTTTATTCAAAATAATTGTTTCACCATCAAAATATTCCACCATTATTATAATTTTATTATAAGCAGGTCAACAAATCATTTCCAAAATATAATTATAATTGCATTTTGGAATCTGTAATTTTGTTCCCATTTTTGCTTGCGGGTTAGAGAAGAAGGTCCTGGGTTCGATCCCTGGGTCAGACCTGGGGTCTTTCTGTGCGGAGTTTGCATGTTCTCCTCGTGCTTGTGTGTGTTTTCTCCGGGTACTTCGGCTTCCCCCTCAACACAAAAACTTGTACAATAGGTTGCCTTCAGGCCCAGGCCTCCCTTGAAAAAGAGATCTACAATCTCAATGGGATTTGCCTGCTTAAATAACGGGAAAATAAATAGAAAATAAACAATTACGTGATATTACCTGTCATTACACTTTTGTTTTTTAATTATTGCATATTTTAATTTTGTATATGAGTTCCACTCATGCCTTGATGGGAACTTTACTAAACGTTATGCTTTATTATATATAAAGGGGTAAATCTGATTTTAATGTAATGTAATGTCTGCTGTAATRCTGTAATTAGCAGAGGTAAGTACTTAAAATATTACTAAGTAAAACTAAAAATAACTTAACAGAAAATAACTTGGGTAAAATATATTTCTCTTATCAGAAAAGTACTTAAGTAAAAAAGTCACAAGATTCACCCCAAAATGCTGAAGGTCCTAGACATTGTGGGGCTGTCATGGTTTATCTATCTTTTCAGTGTCATTTGGAAAACAGAGACAACACCTGCAGCAATGGCAGACCAGGTTGGTGATCCTCAATCTAAAATAGTGACTTCTCTAGCTGGTAAGGGATTGCATGTTTTAGCCTCCAAAAAAAGTTTATCCCAGGATGATTTTAACTGATTGATGGACCTAGGATTGGAGCAGCAGTATGGCTTTCATCTTGGACATGGAACAATGAACCAGATCTTCACCCTAGCAGAGTTGCTAAGGTGGTCGTGGGAGTTTGACTCTTCAACCTACATGTGTTTAGCTGATTTTGGGCAGAGGACTGTGTTCTCTTGGAGAATTTTGAAATGGGTGACATGGACTTCCAGAGTCACTTTTAATGGCCTATCACTCCCTGTTTAACCAAACCAAGAATTGTTTCTGCATTTTTGATACAGAGTTGAGCTTGTTCCTGGTGTGAGTTAGATTTCACCACCATAGGCATAATTTGCCGGGAGGTTAGGGGGGTTACAGGGGCTGTTCTGGGGGCGGGGCCACAGGGGCATTGGCCCCAGCTGAAATCTGATTGGCCCCCTGAAGTGCCCCTGTTCTGTCACTCATCTGTCCTTTACCTGGGAGTGATGATGGTGGATGCAGTTCCATGTTCAAACACTAGTTGCGCTAATGAGTCAAATAGTAAAGTCCAGAATGAATCAAGCTCACAGAACTCTTCTCTTCTTAAGAAAATTTTAACAATCCTGTAAAAATCTTTCATCTGACGAATGTGGGGCACCTAACCCACACACATTTCATCTTCATACATTTTACGTATGAAAAACTGGGAATTGACTGAGAATTTACTGTGCAAGATTTTTTTGGTAGCACTTTACAACATGGCTCCCCTTGTAGAAGGCGTGCAAAGAGTTATAGATAGGTTACTAATTCATCTGTAAAGTTTACACTTTATAAATCATTAATAAATGTTTATTATGCRACAAAGGGAGACTTATCATAAAGTGTAATACAGTACACTATTTTTAATGACAAATAAACATTTATAAATGCCAAAAGTTAGTATAATCAATATTTGAAATTATTGTTCAAATACGTAACTACTATTAACAATGTTGATGTATCAAAAAACTAAAAAAAAAAAGTCATGTTAACGTACCAAATAATCCAACCCAATCTAAAATAGTG
>NW_013952741.1:341696-343035 GCF_001266775.1 Austrofundulus limnaeus
TTGACTTGACTTGACTTGACTTGACTTTGTGTTGGTATCATTGGGGCCCTGATTCACACCTTTTGCTCACAAGGGGCTGAGTCATACTTGCAATGACAGCGTTGTAGGCTGTAGACAACTGGACACGAAGTCCTCACCTCTGTTTAATGGTGGACAGTTTTTCTTCACAGAGATGGCTTCGTTTACTCCTCTCTCAAACCAGCGTTCCTCTCTATCAAGGACATGTAACACATTCTCACTCCCGACTCATCACACATTGATGCTTTTCCATGATTCCCTCTGTGTCTTATTTTGACGCATTAGGTAATCCCTTTGCATCACTTATTGACGCACCAGGCATTTCCATGTTCCTTTGGCATCTGGTTTTGACATGTTGGGATGCAAAATACAGGGGTCCTTGAGTTGGGGTCCGTGGTTAATATTAGGTATCACGGTTCATGGTTAATTTTAGATAGAGGGGTCAGCAATAGGATGTCTAYGGTGAATATTGGGTAATTTTAGGCTTTGGGACACATAGCTGATGTGAATTTCCTACACTTTCTAAAAATGGTTACCGTATTTTTCGGACTATAAGCCGCGACTTTTTYCCTGAACTTTGAACCATGCGGCTTATAGACCGGTGCGGCTTATACATGGATTGTTTTCTTCAGCCACCAGGGGGCTCTTATRCTCCATTTGCTTCAACCACTCCCTTCAAAAAAAAGAAAGGACAAAAAAGAAAAAAGCGATCGCTTCCAGAGCCGACTGTTGACCAGGAAGCAGCGACTTAAAGATAGTCAATGGCCAAAAACTCATAAAAGGGGATAAAACAGACATTTTTCACGGTGGAATCTGACTGATAAAAACTTTGGAGCTTAATCCAGGACCAATTTGTGGATAAACGTCGAGTGAAGAGCTGCAGACTTTTTTTTTCCTCATTGCTCTCCCCCTGGAAGGAATCCCATGCAGTGACATATGCTGGAGCGGGAGGGCTATCCCACCACAGTTTCAGAGCCAGCATTACCCTGGGAGGACAGCGACACAGAAAGCAACACTGAACAGGTACCGCTGTGTGACGCAGCTTTTCTSAGCTTGTTTAACTCCAAAACTGAAGAGGAGGATTTCGATGGTTTCAGTGCGCCGGAGGACAATGAATGAGACTTTTTGTTGGACCAGAAACGGTTAAAGAAAACTACCAAAATAAGGTCAGTTAAATGAACCGTGTTCCTCCGAACTTTACCGGTAATTTCTAAAGGTTTGCTTTTTATGTTTTAATTCCAGACCTCTCGCCCTTTTTTTCCGAGAGTTTATTATTATTAGTATAATATTATTATCATCATCATCATCATCATCTTGTACT
>NW_013952741.1:343075-348404 GCF_001266775.1 Austrofundulus limnaeus
TTAATGTTCGCGCGTTTTTTAAAAAAAAAGGGTGGGGGTGCGGCTTATAGTCCGGTGCAGCTTATATGTTAATGTTCGCGCGTTTTTTAAAAAAAAAGGGTGGGGGTGCGGCTTATAGTCCGGTGCAGCTTATATGTTAATGTTCGCGCGTTTTTTAAAAAAAAATGGTCGGTGCGGCTTATAGTCCGGTGCGGCTTATAGTCCGAAAAATACGGTAATTTTAGCGATCAGGGTTGATGGTTAATTTTAGGCACAAGGGTCAGGGACATGATGTCTAGAGCGAATAAAGGTAATTTTAGGCTTTGGGATGGTTAGTTTTTGTGCATTTTCTGCACTTTCTGAAATGATGACAACGGATTCCGCCCCATCTCGTCAATAACGGACAGGAGGGGGGCACCCGATGCATCAAAACCAGACACAGAGGGTATCTTTGGAAAAGAATCAGAATCAGAAGCATTTATTTTCATTCACACAGAACGTCAAAGATGCAATGCAGAACAAAATTGCAGTTTAGAACATCCGTTCGGAGAAAGACGCACATAACAAACATGGAGGAAAGAATGTCCAAGGTCTTTCGTACTATGGTGCGCTACCTTTTGCAGCTTAGAATACACACAATAGGAAAGGTGAGTTAAAAAAGAGCCTTGATCCTGAGTTTTCACAGAAACATAGAAACATATGCTCAAAAAAAACCACTCGCTCAGCAAGGCAGCCAAGGAGGGGAAGGGGGGTGGGTGTCAAACACATGGTATGGGGTGGGGTTCAGCAGAGCTGGTGATGTTTCAGGTTAGTGCTCCGTTTTGGAACCAATCAAAGACCTCCAGAGTCCAAAACAAGTTGTTGTCAACCAAAAGCACAAATCACCAAAGTYAGTTCTCTGTCTCCACCCATTGTGGCCTTCAGACTGATCTGCCCACAGGTGATACGGGTAGGGATGGGGGGAGTCAAGACTTTGTCTCAAGTATCATCCAGGGAGTTTGATAACTGCCAAGCCAAGGTCAGCAGCTGCAGGGATCCAAAGGATAAACATAATTGTTTTGGGGGCAAGCAGCCGATTTTTCTCTGCTTTAAGTCTGTAAATGCATCTCTGTGATGGCGAAAATGCCAAYGTTCCAAATTTTRTTMCCTCCTCGCCTCTCTTCTGTCTAAAACTTCACCCAGGTGTAATCTTACTCCTCACGGGCACGGTGCTGAACTGTGATTCTCGTCAGAATCAYGTCCAGTWTGCAACTTATATCYCCCAACATTTGAGTCTGTGYGTTTCCAGTACAGGAGACTCCATCCAAGGTCCCTGCCAGCTTCTCACATRCCCGAACTGCTGTCAGGATCATTTTAATTTTCCGWTAAACCAGAACTCCTCCACAGCCGATCAGCAGGAATCCAGTTATCATAGATCCAAATATGTACAGATCTTCCACGTCTTCAATGGAAAGCAGCACCAAACAGATGAGGCTCCACCCCCAAGAGCCAGACACTCGCCCGGCTGCCACCATTCCACTCAGACAGCTGTGCTCCCCACGCTCTAATCTCAGTGTGGAAAAAAACAGTGTTGATTGTGTTCAGAGACCAGTTGAACAAATCTATAATTCCTTTTGTTTTTGGATGATATATAGTAGAAAGGCCTGAAAAAGCTGCAAAGCAGGGAAGAAGAGACAGGTTCGGGAGAGAGAGCAAAAAGCGTCCGACTCCTCTGAAGGCCAAACAGAAAAAAAAGCGTCAATATGTGACGAGTTGGGAGTGAGAATGGGCTGATTTATGGTGCTCATAGACAGAATCCCAAGGTTGGCCATGGAGAGGTGTGGAAGAAGAGGGTGTCAGTATTAGAAACCTAAAGGCCTCTTCTCTGCTTTTT
This sequence comes from Austrofundulus limnaeus, assembly GCF_001266775.1. Lineage (NCBI taxonomy): Eukaryota > Metazoa > Chordata > Actinopteri > Cyprinodontiformes > Rivulidae > Austrofundulus > Austrofundulus limnaeus. Next base: position 344,928 of record NW_013952741.1, read on the forward strand.
GCTGCAGTTATGGTCTTGTAAGCATCGTCAGGCCTTGACCTTCAGCTTACATTACTTGCAAAGTAGCTGTGATGACAGTCAGCTCTTCTAGGTCGTGTGATTCTCAAGAGGAAAATAGCAGAATGCTTTCTTTAGGTCAGGGAAAAATTCTGCTCCATGTTGAGTAGTTTGAGTAACTGGGAGTTCTGTTCAAAAATGATGGTAGGATGGAGCAGTAAACCAACTGRCAAATCAGAGCCTTATCTACTTGCTTTGGTACGCAGTGGAGAAAGAAGAATTAAGCAGAAAAGCAAAGCTACCAATTTGCTGGTCTGTCTGGGCACCATCCCTCACCCATAGTCATGAGATGTGGATCAGAACTGAAAGAGCAAGATCTCAGAAACCACCAATTTAAATTAGCTTCCTACTCAGAGTGGCCATGTTCAACCTTAATTCAAATTCAATTTAATTCAAAAATACTTTATTGATCCCAGAGGGAAATTAGATGAATAAGGCTAATTCATACTTCCACAAGACGTGAGACAGTGGATCAGTGATTATGAATATTTTGGACATATTTTTTCTCACAGAGTGTTTATACTCACACAGTACTCCAAATGTAGCATGTAGCAAAACATGAAAACAACAACAGTGATGGCAGAAGAAACAGTTGCTTTTTCACTCTACAATGTATCAGACGTTTGCAGAGAAGCTCGTGAAGTTGGATGAGGAGTCAGAGGGAACATGTTTTTTTTTCCTTGTTMACCACAGAAATGGAAAGATGTGAATGTCGGTTGCATGTTCCATCTTGCTAAATTAACAACCAACTTCTGGGAGCTGACCATTTTCAGCAACATGACAGAAGAACAAACTGCTTCACAGTGCTGCGTAGTGCCATATAAACAAACATGCCTATGAAGTTCTGACTAATTACACACTGTAAACCACAAAGGTCTGTAGGAMTGAGTTCTGACTGGGGGTAAKGTACAAGRTGAGATGTCAGCGGAAGAGAGCACACGAACGTTGGGCAGTTTTCATCACTCAAGACTCCAGGGTGTCTTCCTCTGATATATCTCACTGGGAGGAAAACCTGCACAGAYCCAGAACTTGATGAAGCGTTTAAATATCGTTATTCATATGGGAACACTTTGAGAGTGGATTGTCCAGGTTTCTCTTCTGGACCTGTTGCGCCCACAACCTAACTACTGTATCAGAGGTGATTGCTCTAAGACTGCAAGGGAAGCTCAGCTTCCCCTAAAATGTAAAAAAAAAAAGATCAAATATATACTGTTGTGTGTTCATGTCATTGACTAAATATGTGCTACAACGCGCTCAACTTTTGTTCAGTATCAGCTTCTTATCACTGGTAACGCTGCAGCTTTTCTACTCATTCCCGCAGCTTCACAGTGCTTTAAACAGTGTGGACGCTGAGCTTCCACAGAGCTCATTAGTGAAGCAAAGATTTCAGCGAAACAAGACGAGTCATTGGATAAATGCTGACTTTGTCCTGCCCATCGGACGCTGAGTGTCTCTGGGGGTCTATGGGACAGGGGGCTGGCCTCGGCTGGCTTGGACACTCAGCTTCTGCATGATGATTGGATGATCTGTCGGAGGCTGAATCCCTTTTAGATCGACAGTGAAATGAGCGAATCAGAGATCTTTTGGTGCAAACATTCCGTGGGAGCATTTTTTAGTTTCGTTTCTGTTCTGAGTTGAAGCGGAGACTTTATTAATCCTTTTAGCAACATTTTCTTTGTTAAACACAACTAGTGACAAATCGAGCTTCTATTTCTGGTGGTTGTTTTGTAGCTGCTTATGTTTGGAGACTCTTTCTGATTTCTGTCGCAGTTTCTGTCCAGCGGGTGATGCTGAGCCCCTCCACTGTCACAAAGCACATCACAGACGGACACACTTCACACTAGCCTCGCGCCCGTCACAAGCTGCACGGCAGAAAGTTTGAACGCTGTGGACCAGATTTTGGTGAAGCCATTTGATAGTCTTCCTTACAAAGAAAAACTTAGAGTTAAACAGCAGKGCTGATCAACTCCTCAGATTAATTTGGTGCAAAAGGTGGGGAAAAGTAACAGGTCTTTTCATCTKTCCTGGTATGACAAACTGAGCTGGCTGCCGTAAAACACTATAGAATAATCTGGAAAAAGATTATAAAAGCATTGGATCAATTAATTCCTTTTAAAAAAAACTGATCAAAGCAAAATTCTTAAAGAAATATGAAATTGTTTAATTTGTATGAGTCACTGTTTGAGGAGTTGAATTTTTTTGTTTTGTTTTATTATTTGGTGTATTGTTTGAAATTAATATATTTTTTGTAAATAGGAGCAAATATAAGATATTTTTCTTCTGCTGCCTTTAATTTAATTTTATGCATATTGTTTTGTTGTATGTAATGTTTTTTTAATGAAATTAATAAATACTATAAACTAAAAAAAGGTCTGTGACAGGTCACAGATCATTTTCTTGAAAAGGAACGGAGGGTAGAATTTATAAACTAACACATTTTATGATGTAGGCCGAAACTGAGCTTCCTCTTCTTGAAAGATCAACATCCACCACTGCTAACCATGGATTGTCAGATGGAAGGATGGATGGATAATTATTTTCAACTGGCTCCATTTGAACTAAATATTAGCACATCCCTCCATTCTGAACAACATTCTGTTTTTTAAATATAGTCCAAAGACCCATCGGTCGCAGGTAAAATACTGACCGCTTATAACAATAAATAAATCCATCCATCTTTTACTCTTTCTTTCCTTTCAGGGGTCACTGGTACCCATAACCCTGGACAGGTCCATCACTGAGCCACATATGTAGAAACACACGTTTTTTATCTGCAAGGCCCAGCCCTGCTCAGTCCGGCCCGGCTGGGTTCAAACCCGGTTTTGGCACTTTTGCATTAGTCGTTCTGGCCCAGGTCCATCCCAATTTCTGGAACCTCAAGAGCTGTGGTTCCAATTGGGCCAGACTGCTCAGCCCGATTTGATGTCAGCTACTGTTGCTCATTGATTGATTCACTGACAGGAAGGTTACGATGGGAGTAACTTTTCATGTATCGTTTGCTTTGTAAAGTTTTTCCACACCAGTTTAACTACACAACAACAATAGCAAGCAATTAAACAACAACACACTAAGAAAGAGGTTAGTTTGAGAGGGCACAATCTTTTTGCCGTGCCCTCTCATCTTAATCCTCATACTGCTACATGGTTCGGTTCAATATTCAGTACTTTTCTTTTGAGTTTGGTTTTGTCACAAATAAAACAAAATAAAATCACGCATGTGTAATAGTATGAACTCGCCCACATCGAGGAGACTCTCTGCTCAATAGGGGACCTTCACTGGTGATGTCATATACAGGTGCTGGTCATAAAATTAGAATATCATGAAAAAGTAGATTTATTTCAGTAATTCCATTTAAAAAGTGAAACTTGTATATTATATTCATACATTACATACAAACTCATATATTTCAAATGTTTATTT
>NW_013952741.1:351344-353086 GCF_001266775.1 Austrofundulus limnaeus
GTAAAAAGTACAATATTTGTCTTTGAAATGTAGTGGAGTAAAAGTAAAAAGTTCCCAAATAAATAACTACTCAAGTAAAGTACAGATACTCAAAAAATGTACTTAATTACAGTAATAAAGTAAAAGTACTTTGTTACTGTCCACCACTGCAAAATATACATTTGAAATATATGAGTTTGTATGTAATGTATGAATATAATATACAAGTTTCACTTTTTAAATGGAATTACTGAAATAAATCTATTTTTTCATGATATTCTAATTTTATGACCAGCACCTGTATATCATTTACACACATTATCAGCAACTCTCAAAAGTTTGGACAATCAGCGTGCATTCTATTGAGATTCAGTGTTAATACTGTAACAGGAAAAATACGTTCCTAGAGCGATTTTTGACACATCTGACATCAGGAATCACAGGAAATGTCAGATGAGAAGCTGTCTGGAAATGTTAACATAGTTAGTGTTTTTACCAGCATCACGTGCTTCTGTGTGTGTGTCTGTGTGTGTATTTTTACCACTCGAGTCACCAATTCTGCACCATTTAAAGAAACTTACTAGTGATGTTTAAAAATTGTGTAAGTATAACATTTTCGTCGTATGTGTGACTGACTGCAGTAGAGTGCTGCATTGATGTTATGAGTAAAGCTAGCAGCAGGCTACAGTAAAAACAATGTCAGGTTCACTGTACCTGTTTATCAACAGAAAGTGCAGGGATAGGATCTGTGTTGGTCTTTTACCTCTGATAAAACTTCCTGGAGCAGACGTTAAGTTTAAGGTTGCACTTTTTTCCTGTCAAATTCAGCTCGTCCCATCATTTGAATCCAGTTGTCAGTCCACATCTGAGCTTGGGAAAAGTGACAAAAAGTACGCCTTTCATGTGGGGACGATGGCTTATCCTGAGTCACTGTTATAAGAACTGCAGCAGTGTTTTGTGGGATTCCCTGTGGAGTTTCATGCTGTTTTCCCAAATTTAATTAAGTTTAAACACAGCTACAGTGGACATAGTTACATGACTGGTGTCCTAAAAATAGCCTGAGTGGAGGTCCCCATTCAAACACAAACAGGGCCGGAGCAGAGTAAGGTCAGGCCGACCGGAGCAGGAGCGTGCCGAGCCAAGCGTTGCAATGCAAAAACGCCTACAATCATTCACTCTCTCACTCACATCCAGAGATAATTTAGAGTTAGCCTAACATTCATGGTTTTGGTCTGTGGGAGGAAACTAAAGTGTGCAGAGAAAACCCCCACCTGCACAGAGAGAACATACGAACTCTGGCTAGAAATATCAGGGCTGAGATTCAATCCGGCAAACTTCCTGCTGGGTGGTAACAGAACTACCACTGTGCCACCCACATTAAATAAATGTTTATAGTGAATAAATTCCATAAAATTACACTTTTAAAAATCTGAACTACTCTTTTAGGAACTCAGTGGCCTTATAAAAATTTTCATTTTCAGTTTTTTCACTTCCTTGTTTTTATTCACATGATGTTCTGAGTCAATGTAAGTGTTTCAGTCACTTTGGTTTCACAACATAGCTGATGTCAAACAGGGTTTTGTTTCTGTGAGTGCGTTGAAAGAGGTGAGGACATACAGTATACAGGTCCCTCTCAAAAAATTAGTATATTGCGATAAAGTTCATTATTTTCTGTAATGTACTGATAAACATTAAACTTTCATATATTTTAGATTCATTGGGCCTCATGCAAGAACCGTTCGTACGCACAGATTTGTTCTTAA
>NW_013952741.1:354046-361087 GCF_001266775.1 Austrofundulus limnaeus
TTAAGAACAAATCTGTGCGTACGAACGGTTCTTGCATGAGGCCCATTGCAAGCATTGTGGGAAATCAGAACCGTGACTGAAGCAACAGTCAGCAAGGATGTATACCTTTCCAATAAGTGTGTTTATCTGGGAGGGGTGCTTTTGGATAGATCGTGTGTGTTGTGATTCATTGACAGCCATACCTTCTGCTGGTCAAGATAATGACTGGTAGGTAATTAGTTATTAGCAGTACTGCATTTTAATTTTAGAAACCGCAAATCCGCTTATGAATTATAAAAAATAAGACCGCTAAAGCACAAATGAAATATTTAGGTCCACAATTAGTGGATTTGCGCCTTAGCGGGCTGGAGCCCACCACTGTTATTTATATATATTTAAAATGGCTGACAATAATATTTATGATGTTAAAGAACCTAAAAGTGTTTGTAACATGAGTTTAAAGGAAGCAGAACTTGTCTTGCAGGTTTAGTTTTCTCCACCTGTGCTTCAGCCTCTGGTCTTGTGGCCATGAAGACGGGGTCATGGCTTCTCACTCCTAATGAGGTGAAACTGCTGTAATTATGCTCAAAGCCCCCCACTGAGTGCTCTCTATCCCCTACAAGGTGGGCCACTCTGGTCCTGGAGAGCCACAGCAAGAACCGGCTCACACTGAGATGYTCCATGAATAAAAATAAAATCCTGAGCTCAAACACAACAGCAAAAGGACAGAGCCTGGACGAGAGCTGGATTATTTGACCTTCCTATCCAAAAATTATGTCTAATAAATCATTATCTAAACTTGTTTTATTCTGTGTGAAGGAAAACATTTTCAGTACCTCGAATGGAAGACGCTTCACTTCATGTATGTCGAGTTATAAGCAGGAAGAAATAACTGAGAAACACTGCTTCAAGTAGAAGTTTATCTATATTTAAACACAATAAAAAATCTAATTACAATATATACTCCTGATCAAAATCTTAAGACCAGTCAAAAAAGTGCAAGAATTTGCATTTTGCACTATTGGATCTTAAGAAGGTTCTAAGTAGAGCTTCACAATGTTAAAAGAAGAAATCAGTGCAAGAGACAAGAACTTGTCTCTTGCACAGTAGTCTAGGCAGTTAATTACACATTTTTCACCATTAACGTTTAAATTTAATATTATACTTATTATAGACTTTAGAACAAAAATTAGGGAGGGGGGATTGTACACCGTAGAAACCTGTGGCACAGCCTAAGCTTTTATCCTTCTGTCTGTCCGTTTTCTTCTGCTTATCTGGGTTGGGCCATGGGGGCAGCAGCCTAAGCAGAAAGACCCAGACTTCCCTCTCCCCAGCCACTTGGGCCAGCTCATCTGGGGGAATCCCAAGGCGTTTCCAGGCATGCCAAGAAACAAAGTCCCTGTCCTGGGTCTTCCTCTGGGTCTCCTCCCAGTGGGACRTGCACGGAACACCTCACCAGGGAGGTGTCCAGGAAGCATCCTAACCAGATGCCCGAGCCACCTCAACAAGCTCCTCTCGATGTGGAGGAGCAGCAGCTCTACTCTGAGCCTAAGTCAAACTCTGACACYGGTYGTACAAGGACTTATCAGCCCATATCAAAGGGCTTGGTAYCCCATACTCCCGGAGTACCCCCCACAGGAGTTCCAGAGGGACATGGTTGAACACCTTCTCCAAGTCCACAAAGCTTTTATCCTTAATGGCTTAGCCAGTACTTTTATACTTTTACTTGAGTAAAAAGCTTGACTTGATACTTCTACTTCCAAAAAGGTATTTTAACCCTAGTATCTATACTTCTACTTAAGTAATGAATGTGAATACTTTTGACACCTCTGACAATAAACAATCTAATTACAAATATATCTCGGCAAAATTACAGTATTAATATGCTTTGTTAAAACATGGAAAATTACTTATTTTCTATGATAAGTTCATGCATTTACTAAATCCTACTTATTAAATATTGATCCAGACACAAGAAACCTTTAAAGATCTGATTATGAGGTCAACAGAGATCCAAATGAAAAGTCTTGATAAAGCAGCGCTTTCTAAAATTTTCAGCTTTGATGTCCAAGCCCCAACAAGAGCCTGGTAATAGAGTGTGTCATAAATTAATCCTGAGCCCACARCAGGCTGCTTTTATTGGGGACCAGATGGAAACACAAAACAGCAGGAAAATACATAGTTTCTTTCAACGTGTAATCACAATGAATCATGTTTTCACAAACTTTGGAAAAGATTGCGGCCAAATTTTGCCAGGYATATGCATGACCTACAATGCAMCACAATGGTAGGGCAGCTGACTTGRACCAGAAAGATGTTTGATTCCCAGCCATGCTCATTTGTTGCAGTGTCCTTRAGCAAGACACCTCTTACCCAACTTCTGCCCACTGCTCCACTCAAGTGTCTGTCTCATGTGATGGGTCAAAGGCAGAGAACGAATTTTGTCATAGTATGTACATATACCGTGATGACAACATAACACTTTCACTAGTCTCTCTCAAAGCCTCATTCCAAAATAAATACAGCTCTAGATTTTGAGAAGCTACAGTGCATTCCAATAATTCAAATGTATATCGAAAAAAGCTCCCAATGACAGTATTTTATTTTTTTTAATTAAAAATTTTAAATGAGTTGTTCCAAGATTTGGAACAATGTATGTTATTTTATAACAATTTAATTATTACTCACAGCAAAGTTTCAAAACATTTTAAAGGTTGTAAATAATTGAAAATGGAGGTCTTATTTACACCATATAASCCTCACCATGAGTTTTTCTTCTTTTATGCCCATAGCAGCCGATGAGGCAGAGGTAATCCTTGCAACATGAGATGCATGAAGAGGATTTTGTTCCGATTTTTGTACCATGGAAGATAGTGGTCAGTCAGACCTTAAAGGGTTGACCAGCTCTCCCATGATTCCAACCATAATGGTAATAATTAATATTATAATAGGATTATTGATAATAATTAATAATGTGGAACATCCTTCTTTAGACTTTCTCAACCCCACCGGCATATCTTCTATGGAAGAAGCAGAGTCTGAGGACTTTGGGGCTGGTCTGTCCAYAAMYGGAGCTGAGGTCGCTGAGGTAGTTAAAAAGCTCCACAGCAGTTGGGCTCCAGGGATTGATGAGATCCGCCCTKACTTCCTCAAGGCTCTGGATGTTGTGGAGCTGTCATGGTTGACACGCCTTTGCAACATCACGTGGACATCGGGGGGCAGTGCCACTGGATTGGCAGACTGGRGTGGTGGTTCCTCTCTTTAAAAAGGGGGACCGGAGGGTGTGCTCCAATTACAGGGACATCACTCTCCTTAGAGGTCTTTACAGGGGTACTGGAGAAGAGAGTCCAATCAAACCTCCGATTCTGGAGGAACATTGCGGGTTCCACCCTCACTAGGGTTCACAAAGGGACATGGAAGTTTGCTGATCCAGTCTACATGTGKTCTGTGGACTTGGAGAAGGCATTCAACTGTGTTCCTCGAGGTACACTGTGGGAGGTGCTACGTGAGTATCGGATTGTGGGTCCGTTGTTRCGGGCCATTCAGTCTCTAAACAAGTGGTGCGAGAGTTTGGTTCGCACTGCCGGTAGTAAGTCAAATCCCTTCAAAGTGGGAGTTGGACTCTACCAGGGCTGCCCGTTGTCACTGATTCTGTTCATAACTTACATGGACAGAATTTTTTGGTGCAGCCAGGGGGTGGAGGGAGTCTGGTTTTGTGGCCTCAGGATTTCTTCTCTGTTGTTTGCAGATGATGACGTTCCTGTTGGCGTCATCGAGCCAGGATCTTCAGCTCTCACTGGAGCGGTTCACAGCTGAGTGTGAAGCAGCTGGGATGAGGATCAACACCTCCATGCACCTCCAAATTTGAGTTCATGGTCCTCAGTAGGAAAAGGGCAGATTGCTCTTTCTGGGTTGGGGGGTGAGGTTCTGCCTCAAATGGAGGAGTTCAAGTATCTTAGGGTCTTGTTCATGAGTGAGGGAAGAATGGAGCATGAGATTGATTGAAAGATCGGTGCAGCTTCTGCAGTTTTGCGGACTCTGAACTGGTCTGTGGTGGTGAAGAAGGGGCTGAGCTGTAAGTTCTCTGTTTACCGATCAGTCTACGTTTCTACCCTCGCCCATGGTCACAAACTTTGGGTAGTGACCGAAAGAACAAGATCACAGATACAAACGGTCGAAATGAGTTTTCTCCGCAGGGTAGCTGGACTCTCCATTAGAGATAGGGTGAGAAGTTCAGTTATCCAGGAGAGACTCAGAGTAGAGTCGCTGCTCCTCCACATCGAGAGGAGCCAGTTGAGGTGGTTTGGACATCTAGTAAGGACGCCTCTCTGGGGAGGTGCTTCAGACATGTCCAACTGGGAGGAGACCCTGAGGAAGACCCAGGCCAGCAGCTGGCCTGGGAACGCCTTGGAGTCCTCCCAGAAGAGCTGGAAGAGGAGGCTGGGGAAAGAGAGGTCTGGGCTTCCCTGCTCAAGCTTCTGCCCCCGTGACCCAACTTCGGATAAAGCAGAAGATAATGGATGGATGGATGGATGGATGGATGGATGGATGGATGGATGGATGGATGGATGGATGGATGGATGGATGGATGGATGGATGGATGGATGATGGANGATGGATGGATGGATGGATGGATGGATCCTTCTTTAGTAGTTTTTCCTTTAATTGAGCTCACCTGGCAAACTAATCATCACAGGTGTCTTGAGATTGATTTCAATGATTCAAAGAACCCTGAGACTCAAAACTATTCAAGCAGTTAATAGAAAAACAAACAGTTTATTCTTTATTAAGCTTAAATACTTGCAAAATAGTTTGGAGCACAGTGTAAATTAAGAATGGCTTGAGATTCCAAACACCCACACAACAACTATGACTAATTTTAGAGGAAATTTGTTTGTAAAACCTCAGCGACACAACACCAAAGTCTCATGACACGCACAAGAAAATCAACAATTCTTGTAAACATTTTGAACCATTAGTCTAATCATGTCATTTTGTTAGTGGAGCTTCGGCCTTGCCTTCTCTAAATAGGCCACACTTCTTCTCTCAGGATTAATGCACAAACTATTCTATGATTTATCAGAAGTTCATGAACATATATGTTTATGTGAAAAAGCGGTCAGATGATTATGGTGGCATTTTGCTTCAACTACTCTCCTTTCAGAATCTGATTGTTGTACGTCCAGACAACATGGATAGTTCTGAGGATTCTGAGGCAGTAATAAAATCCATCCATCTAGTATATGACTTACCCAGAGTAGGCCTTGACTTTTCCAAAGGTAGTCAAACTGCCAAAAAYTCATGGATGGACAGAGCACAGACACTGTGCACAGAGGAATCCGTCTGCTGAAAAATGAGGCGCACTCTCTGTGACAGAGTTCTGACCAAATGGCAAATATCAGAGTGGAAACTCCAAGTGGGAAGAAACCCATGCTSTGACATGTACAGAACATATAAAACACACCCCTGGTAAATTCCAGGTTTTTGTGATGTTAAAAAGTTAGACCAAGATAAACCATTTCAGAACTTTTAATGTGAGCTATAATCTAATCACTTTTCATTGGCTGTTCAGATAAAGGACTTCACCACTTTAACAAAAAGATGGGGTGCCTCCCAGCATTTAACAGACAGGTATAACCTGCTGTCTTTCTGATTGTTATGCATTAACCTTTACATAAATAATACTTGCATCAGATGTCTATAAAGAATGTTTAATATTTTATGGCACTGACCCTGTTAATCATGACCATGTTGTTATCACATCTGCTATATTGCTGTGTAATGTTTCTTATGTGACTCTTGTTGTAATAAACATTTCTTTCATATGACTACCATCAAAACATTTTCCATTTATGTATTTGTATCACCCACTGTTTGTCTTTGTAAGGTAATCATTTGTGGATGTACTGTAGACCTAAATCTTGCTTTCACAAATATTCGGGAGAACCAGTTTAGTGGTTCATGAGATACATAAGGAAATGTTTATTCCTATGTTTATTACATATAGTTAACATACAGACTTTATAAGCCTATGGTAAAAATGAAATATCCTCATAGTGTATAGTACTTGTAGTGATGTTCAATACCACTGATTTCTTTTCCAATTCTGATACCAAGTAAAATACTGATACTGATGCATTGTGGAAATACAGCTAATGTGTCTGGGAAATCTAAAATAGCAGTGTGTTTCAAATTACAGCTTCATAAAGAATACAAGATATCAAAGTAATTCATTTATTGATTTATTTATTGATTTAAAACTCAGAAGTATATTGATGCAGTGTGCTTATTTACAATATAAATGAGCTAATACAGCAGAAAAGCCAACCAGAGGACACAAACATCCAAAATATGTGAAAATGGTGTTTTAAACAATAAAACACTAAAATATTAAACCATCAAAACAAATGATTGTTTAATTATCAAGAACTACTATAATCATGAAAACTTGCGTATTAGTTCATATTACAAGAATGTGTTAACATGAAAATACTGAACATGTAAATAACACACGTGTTATAACACAGCACAATGTGCTGCTGTGAGTTACACACTTACCCAGGTGGAAGAAAAAGTTCTCAGCAACCGACTTGGATAAGAATTCAATAGTTTAGTTACTTTCCACKGTGTTCCGTTACCTGAAATGTGGTGTCAAAGTATCAACATTTTGATTTTAGAATCAATTTTAGAGCAGAAAGTTCTGGTATTGGTGGTATCAATATTTCTGTATTGATCTCCACATCACCAGTCATACCTTTTTCCTTCACAAATATAAAAAGGTTATTTTACATTAGGGCTGCCACAAATTATTATTTTTATAGTCGATTAATCACCGATTACTATTTTTCGATTAGTCGACTAATCGGATCATAYGTTAATTGCACACAGCTTATCGCGCCAGAATGCAGCTGCTATTATATAACCATCGTTAGATTTTAGCTATATGCTAACTAAAAATAATAGCAGTGGAAGGCAAGTTCTGCTCTGCAGATATTACACAGGTTTCTCTTTCATTTTCTTAAAATGATCCCACACTTTGAGCTCCGTTGTCAGGTAGCCATG
>NW_013952741.1:361392-362919 GCF_001266775.1 Austrofundulus limnaeus
ATTTTAATAATCGATTAGTCATCGATTAATCGTGGCAGCCCTGTTTTACATTCAGTCAAATAATCATTTTGCATCCACATCCCTTTAAAAACTAAAAACTCCAATCTTTGTCTGTTTATGAATTTTAAAAGTTTTATTGAAAATAACTTAGTTAAAAATAAGCTTACTGTCACTTTAAGTATAAAATGGAAGCTATTTATCAAGTTTTAGGCAGATTTAAGGATTTAAGTTCTGAATCACAGTTTTTTAATAAACTGCCTGAAACCTTGATCAGACAGCTGCAGGTGATTCAGACTGCAGCTCCAGTTTAAACAACATATACCGTAAGTCAGGAGTTCTCAAGCCATTTGGGTCTGAGGACCCCTTACAAGGGCGAAAACAATTCCAGGGACCCCCTCATAAACCCCGTGATGTTTTAAAAGATAATTTGTTGTCATTTCAACCCCTAAATGTCATGGGAATATATATTTTTATTAAGTTTATTATGCTTGTTTTATTAGTTCATTGTTCTCCGTGCATTTTTAAAAACAAAAATCAAATGAACATTTTAGTAAAAATTTTTGAGGACCCCCAAGATACCTCTTGCGGACCCCTGGGGGTCCAGGGACCCCAGTTTGAGAACCTCTGCCATAAGTTATGTCTCTGAGCTCACAATCTTCATGAGAGTCAAACTGAAATATTTTWTGGCTTTAAACTTCTTTGGAACAAAACATTGTTTAAAAACTTTTTGGATGTTTGTAATTGTTTTTTTTTTTTTTCTGCTAAACTGAAAACTGAACACAAAGAAGCTGCTTTCAGTTTTTATGAGCCAAATATGTTGAACAAACTCCAGAGAGGCGCAGCTCTGCTGTAACTCTGCTTCTTTTAAATCAAATCAGAAGACTTACTTTTTTGCCACAATATTTGATTGATTGAATGAAACTGAAGGACACYGATTCATTACTTTGACTGCACACTGGCTTTATTCTTTACTTTGCTGCTGTTGGTACGTTTTACTGTGTGTTTTATCTGAGTCACTTTAAAATTCACCTTATTGTTAAATTAACTATAGAAATAAATTGGAGTTGCCTTGTCTCTCTTTTTGCTGTGGAGAGTCCAACCTTAGTCACTTATAAGTTCAGAAAAAAAAGATCAAATGTCATGTTTTTGACTCAAAACTTCTTACTGCAAAGTTTGATCTCTTTTAGGAGTTTGCTTTTAGGAGACAGGCTGTCTTATTTGTGTTGCTTCATGCAGACTATTTTAAGTTGTTTTAAAGGCAGAGATGTATAATAAATATGAACACTTACCTACAGTACTTAAGTACATGTTTTGATGATTTTAGTATTTTTTAATCATAATTTTTACTTTTATTAAATCAAAAGCATAAAAATGATACATTTACTTCTTTACTTTAAAACTTAACATCTTGATATACGTTATAAATTTAAATATGGCTGGAACTCATCATGAAAGGAGTTGTTTATGCGCCCTAAAAAATAAAGTGTTGTCATAACCAAGTTATGTCCACTTGATTAATATATACAG
>NW_013952741.1:364059-375671 GCF_001266775.1 Austrofundulus limnaeus
GGTGTGGCCAGGATGAGAGAAGGTGACAGGCAGCTAGCATTAGCATAATTGATGCTACATGGAGAGGGACCACAGTATCGCAGATACAGGTTTATTGTGTCATCTACAGACCTGTTGGCTCTGTAGGCAAACTGCAGAGGGTCCAAAAGGGGGTTGCAGATGGACTTGAGGTGGGATAAAACCAAACATTCAAAGGTTTTCATGACTGCAGGCGTGAGAACCACAGGCCTGTAGTCATTGAGTTCTGTGACGCTTGGCTTCTTGGGAACAGGGACAATGATGGAGGACTTGAAACAGGCTGGGACGTGACATGACTCCAGAGAAGAGTTGAAGATACCTGTGAAGACCGGGGCCAGCTCATCAGCACAATGTCTCAGTGTGGAGGGAGACACACAGTCTGGACCTCTTGAACAGCCTGCACATCCTCCACCCGGACTGAGAGAGCAGAGGCGGGATGGGTGTGATCCGAAGTGACTGAACTCAAGAGTGGTGTGAGGGGTTGGGTGGGATTGGGAATCCGTGTCTTCAAAGCGTGAATGGAAGTTGTTCAGATCATTAGCAAGTTTAAGATTGTCTGTAGAGTGAGTTGCTCTGGGCCTGTAGTTGGTGATCTCTTTCAGCCCCCTCCATACAAAAGCAGAGTTGTTTGCAGAGAACTGTTGCTCCAGACATGTGTTGCACCTGAATCTAGCCTTCGACACCTCCGTGCTATCCATWCTTCGCTCATCTGTAGCTGTCTCTGTCTCCCTCTTTGAAGGCAGCCTCCTTCTGCTGATGAAGCTGTCTAAGTTTGTGTGAACCAGGGTTTGTCATYATTGAAAATTACTCTGGTGCGTGACGGGATGATGCTGTCCTTGCAGTAATGTATATAAGACGTTACGGTGTCCGTGTACTCATCTAAACTGGCTGTATAAGCCCTGAACATGTCCCAGTCCGTGGTGTCCAAACACGTGCGCCGCTCCTCCACAGCTTCACTGGTCCACTTTTTGGATGTCCTCACTACAGGTTTCAGAAGCTTTAGTCTCTGTCTGTACACAGGAATCAGGTGAACCATGACATGATCTGAGAGTCTTACGACTGCGCGGGGCACAGCACGATAAGCACCAATCACTGCAGTGTAGCAGTGATCCAACGTGGTCCCCTCTCTGTTAAGATATGTAATAAACTGTCTGTATTTAGGTAATTCATGACTGAGGTTCCCTTTGTTAAAATTGCCGAGGATTATAACTAGAGAGTTCAGGAAAGACAGCTCCACGCTCATAATCTGGTCCGCAAGAATTCGCTCTGCCTCATGCGCGTCCGTGCTCGGTGGGATGTAAACAGCGGCCAGAATGAATAAGGAAAACTCTTATAGAGAGTAGAACTGTTTGCAGTTAATGAAGAGGTATTCTAGAGAAGGAGAACAGTGCTGGGAGATCACTGTCACATCGGAGCACCAGGTGTTGTTGATGTAGAAGCAGACTCCTCCACCTTTTGTTTTTCCCCCGGAGAGTTCCCGCTGTCTGTCCGYGTGGAGGAGCTGGAATTCTRCGAGTTGGAGCACAGAGTCCAGGATCCGTGCATTCAGCCATGTCTCTAAAACTGGTGTAATATCCAGTGGGGTTGTTGTTCTGATGTTTAGAAGCTCCTCCCGGGTGTGAGAGCATGAAGACATATTAGTAACACACAAAAACAAACAAAAAAGAGAGCACCAAAACACCAGGGCGACCATTCGTGGCGCCATCTTGGATTTTGAGAGAGCCTCCTCCATGTTTCACAGTAGGGACAGTGATCTTTTCTTTATATGCTTCAGTTTTCCATCTGTGAACATAGAGCTGATATGCCTTGCCCAAATGTTCTATTTTTATCTCATCTGTCCATAGGACATTCTCTCTAAAGCTTTGAGGCTTGTCAACATGTAGTTTGGCAAATTCCAGTCTGGCTTTTTTATGATTTGGTGTTCTCCTTGGTCATCTCCCATTAAGACCACTTTGGCTCAAACAACGATGGATGGTGCAATCTGACACTGATGTTCCTTGAGCTTGAAGTTCACCTTTAATCTCTTTAGAAGTTTTCTGGGCTCTTTTGTTCCCATTCGTATTATCCATCTCTTTGGTTTATCATCAATTTTCGTCCTGTGGTCATGTCCATGAAGGTTGGCTACAGTCCCATGGATCTTAAATTTCTGAATAGTATGTGCAACTGTAGTCACAGGAACATCTAGCTATTTGGAGATGGTCCTATAACCTTTACGTTTAACATGCTTGTCTAAAATTTTCTTTCTAATCTCCTGAGACAACTCATTCCTTCACTTCCTTTGGTCCATGTTGAGTGTGGTACACACCATGTCACCAAACAGCACAGCAAGTATCTGTAGCCCTATATACAGGCCCATTGACTGATAACAAGATTGTAGACACCTGTGATGCTAGTGGACACACCTTGATTTAACATGTCCCTTTGGTCACATTRTTTTCAGGGGTATCATCATTTCTGTTCAGGCCTGTTTTATGAATTTTGTTTTATTTTTTAATTCTGTTCAAGCATGGCTGAAAAGCAATGTCAGAATTTCATTTGCTCATTTGATTGTGGACCATCCCATCCCTTGGGACAAAAAAATGGCCTTGCTTACGTAATGCTTTTATGGTGAACCTATACACAGATATGATGTCATAACCCTAAAACAAGAAAGCAAGTTATAGAAACAAACCCTAAAACTAAATAGAGACGGGTTGATTCTCTGGACTGTAATCAATAACAAAGTATAAAATACAGTGGGGTGCGAAAGTTTAGGCAGCCTTGTTAATTTTCCTGATTTACCTTTATAAATCATTGATTGTTTGGATTAAAAAAATCAGTTAAATTTATCATAGGGGACAAACGCAGTGATATTTGAGGAGTGAAATGAGGTTGATATGATTTACAGAAAGTGTGCAATAATTGATTAAACAATACTAGGCAGGTGCATAAATTTGGGCACCAGAAAAAACCTTAACTCAGTTTTTAGTAGATCCTCCTTTCACAGTAATAACAGCCTCTAAATGCTTCCTATAGCTTCTAATGAGAGTCTGGATTGTGGCTGAAGGTATTTTAGACCATTCTTCTTTACAAAACATCTCTAGTTCGTTCAGGTTTGATGGTTTCTGAGAACGGACAGCTCTCTTTAAGTGACACCACAGATTTTCAATAMTRYTCAGGTCTGGGGACTGAGATGGCCATTCCAGAACGTTGTACTTGTTCCTCTGCATGAAAGCCTTAGTAGATTTGAGCAGTGTTTAGGGTGGTTGTCTTGTAGGAAGATGCAGCCCCGGCTTCAGCAGCTTCAGCTTTGTCACTGATTCCTGGACATTGGTCTCCAGAATCTGCTGACATTGATTGGAATCCTTGCGTCCCTCAACTTTAACAAGATTCCCAGTCCCTGTACTGACCACACCGCCCCACAGCATGATGGAACCACCACCAAATTTCACTGTAGGTAGCAGGTGTTTTTCTTGGAGTGCTGTGTTATTTTTCCTCCATGCATAACATCCCTTGTTCTGCCCAAATAACTCTATTTTAGTTWCATCAGTCCACAGCACCTTATTCCAAAATGAAGCTGGCTTGTCCAAATGTGCTTTAGCATACCTCAAGCAGCTCTGTTTGTGATGTGGGCGGAGAAAAGTCTTCCTCTGCATCACTCTCACATACATCTTGTGTAAAGTGATGAATAGTTGAACGATGCACAGTGACTCCATCAGCAGCAAGATGATGTTGTAGATATTTGTTGCTGGTCTGTGGGTTGACTCTGACTGTTCTCAACATCCTTCACTTCTGTTTATTCCAGATTTTTCTTGGTCTGCCACTTGGAGCCTTGACTTGAACTGTGCCTGTGGTCCTCCATTTTCTCACAATGTTTCTCACAGTGGAGACTGAAAGCTGAAATCTCTGACATAGCTTTCTGTATCCTTCCCCTAAACCATGATGGTGAACAATCTTTGTTTTCAGCTCATTTGAAAGTTGTTTTCAGACTCCCATGCTGCAACTCTTCAGAAAAGATGCAAAGTGAAGAAAAACTTACAATTCCCTCCCTTAAATACCCTTTCTCATAATTGGAGTCACCTGTGTATGGAGCTCAAGGGTCACTGAACTTACCAAACCAAATTTGAGTTCCCATAATTTGTTATAAAGGTTTTGAAATCAATAAAATGACAACAGTGCCCAAATTTATGCACCTGCACCTAATTTTGTTTAACCACTTATTGCACACTTTCTGTAAATCATATCAACTTCATTTCACTTCTCAAATATCACTGTGTTTGTCCCCTATATGATATATTTAACTGATTATTTTTATCCAAACAATCAATAATTTATAAAGGTAAATCAGGAAAACTAACAAGGCTGCCCAAACTTTCGCACCCCACTGTACAAGACTGTTTCTAAAATTCAATTAATAAACCACTAAATGTCTAATAATTAGATACATTATCTTATAGACACAAATGATTACCCACCTTCCATGGTGGCAGAGATAATAGTATATCACAACCTACATCCATGCAATAACTAATTGTGTGTTGGTGTGTTGTTCATTGATAACACTTTTGGCAGAGGATAACACTTCTTAAATGCCTGGTGACTTAATTCAATGTTTGCAAAATCTCTGAGATCACTTTAAAGCATGTGATCCCGTTTGGCTTTCCATACACCTACCTCTCATTTTCCACTGCTGCTGTAGCTCACAAAGAAACAAACAAGCAGCTTTTCAAAACTCTGTTTCATCTGAAATGACATTCTTGATTTGCTTTGGTGCGGAGTGCTTCAGAGCAGGAGTCCTCAACCACTGGACCAAGGACTGGAATCAGTCCATGAATTACATGGCAATAACAAAATACTTTTCTTTAAAACCTAAAAATCGTTTGTGAGAAAGTTGTATAAAACCTGTCCTTGATGTTAAAAAGGTTGTGGACCACTAAAGCAGTGGTCCACAACCTTTTGCAGATCTAGACCAGGGGTCTCCAACCAGTAGCTCTTGAGCTACCGGTAGCTCGTGAGCTCATTTAAAGTAGCTCTTCAGTGCTTATGAAAAATTAGGAGAACCAAAATCTAATTTGTCACTAGCCAAACAAACTTTCACTTAATTCCAATCAATCTATAAATGTCCTTTCCCCTTGGTTGTCAATCAAACAGTTTAGGGCTCAGTATGGCTGATCGGCAGATGACGTGCAGTTACGTGGTTGTTCGGCGTTCGTTTTAACATGCATCTTTCATAGACCTTGAGACACACTCTGTAGAGCTCCTGGGAAAACCCTCCCGCTGTCATAGATTTTACTGCACAGGATTTCTTCCCACTGGAGTCTACATGCTTTTCGTGTGCAAAACAAGCTTGTTCCAATGGTTTAAGTTTAAAATTAAATGTACAAAAAGTAGCTTTTGGACAATTTCATTTTGTGAAAGTAGCTCTTAAGAAAAAAAAGGTTGGAGACTCCTAATCTAGACCTATCCCACATAGCAAAATCTGTCTGGCCCAGGTCTGGCCCACATAATAGCTAATGTTTGGCCCAGATAACACAAAAAATGATGGCCCAAATGTGATTTTTCCAGAGGTGGTCTATGCATGGGCCCATACCACATAAACCAAACCCCAACTGGGCCAATTGTGGCATGCCATCTTAAAAACAGTGCCATCATTGCCAGACCTGGTCCACATCTGGTTGACAAAACACGTGCTGTGTGACCCCTACATTACTTGCGTTCCGTCTCCGCTCTGCTCCGGTCCGACCTCCGCAGCAAATATGCACCCATTATAATCAATGAGAGTGTTTACACTGGCTACACACGGCTGCGCAGGGCGGCAGTGAGTGGACGGCGATCCGTCAAAATTAGAACAGATCCTATTTTTGCTAGCCTGGTTTAAATCAGACCCTGTCCTTCACTTTGCTTCATACAAGGGTCTGGACTTGATGCATAGAGAATCGATTTCTTGCAGGAGGCGTGGCCTCTGCTGAAGTTTAAAATGATTGGATCAGTTGGCTGCGACGTATGTCGCTGTGACGGAGGCTAAGCTAAGAAGCTAACTGGAAATCACGTGTGCTGTAAACAACCCTACTGAGAGGAGAGAAGTACCGAGCCGAACGAGACGACTGTAAATGAGAGCTGCTGCTTTGTCAGACAAATTTATTTTAATTTGAAGCCTTATCAACACGGACTGGCTTCATTCACTTCCTCCACTGCGTATGCTAAAATAACTAGCAGACACTGCGCAGAACATCAACGTCATTCAAAACTCCTCCTTCTGTTTGCTGATTGGCCCAAGTAAAATAAACTACAAGCAGACACTGCGCGGAAAATTGACGTTCTGTTCTCTGATTGGCCCGGCTAAAAATCTGCCAGYGAAATCCWTCTCWATGGGAGAAGTCCCAGACGGAGCAGTGAAGGGAAACTAGAATTGTGCGGAGCTGCGTAGGAAGGCAAGGGCCAGGCTAATTTTTGCCGGAAGACGGAGCAGCGCCGGAGTCAATTTTTAAAGATTACTTTGCACCAACAGGAAAAGACACAAGCACAACATCCGTATTTTCAAAATAAGACACTTTTAGCTGGATAATTTGTCAGAATAATGTCGAAATTGCGACTATATTAATAAATATACGGATATATTTCTACACAAATGCTGTCAGAATGTGTCGTTCTGTTTGGGAAACAGATGGAAACGTAGCATGAAGCGTATGTGTACACACACGATACACGTGGATTTTATTTTGAAATCAGAAGTTTCAGAAAGCCAACAGCGAGACAGTTTCAACATAGATACCAAAAGCCTTTAGAACGTTGTTTTCAGCTGTGTTTGGAGTTCGTCTTTCACAGAATTAATTATTTTTTGCTGTGACTTCCACACTTATCACTGAATTTATCTCGCGATCTCCTCAATCGGACCGGAGGTAGTGTAAACTGGACTTGAAACACACAGCTGCGACCTGCGCAGCGAAGCGCAGCGCAGCGGAGACACGTGCAGTATAAATCCGGAGTCAGCAGTAAGTAGTGCCAGGTTGACACCAGATGTGGCCCACACCTGTCTGTTATGTGGGATGTTTCCTGTTATCGTTGTCCTGGGGTTAATAATGAAAGTCATGAAAAAAGCTTGGCTGCTCCTTCAAATGTATTTTAAACCAAATTGAAAAAAAAAATACTAAATTACAGTGCAGGGATTGTTCAGTGGTGTGGGAAACAATGGGGTAACTCCATTTTGGGTTGTGGAAGGTAGCAAAAGGGAAAAAAAAAAACCTGTGCCTTTTCCAGATGAGAGTGATGATTAACTGTGACTAACATTTTGCACTCGCTGAACACTGACTGATGTCTTCACAGAACAAATCCATGTATTGACAAACAGAAGAAAGAATGTCTCAAACATGGCAAAGACCTGAGATTGAACAAAAATCTTACACTTTAAACCGAATCAAAAATTAAGGGATACCAGTTTACAATCATCCCATGACGAGGACAGACAACCAGAGGACATCAACCTGTTGGCTGCATTTTCACTTAAATAAAATCCATCCGTGCCCCACAGAGAACAATATTGTGTTTGTAAACATGTGACAGTGGATGTGCTGAGCCCACTGCAGCTGCTGAGTCATGTCACTGAAGTTACCAGCTGATCCTCAGTCAGTGGTAGATACCACTGAGTGTGTCCCTCACAAGTGTTTACTWCAAAATCCCACATAGCTGTTGTGTAAACAAACAAAAAGCTCTTTTTTTCAAGGATTCAACCACCTATAAGAAGAGCCAGAAGTCATGGGGGAGGAAGGGGGCATTTTCAGTAAACAAAGGCTGTGACTCTGAGAGGATGAGGAGCGGACACTGAGGAGTGATGGTAAATTAGGATTATATTAGGGTGAGAAGTCTCCCCACCCTAATATAATCCTAATTTACCATCACTCCTCCAGGATTATAATAGGATGAGAAGTCCCCCCACCCTCAGTAGTTCCTCTTCCAGCACACGGAGGTCTGAGGGACAATTTGATGATACTGCCCTCTGATGGAGCAACAGGAAAACGTTGCTCTTTGTGTCGACCCAGTGGGAACAAAACCTGCCTCAGTAAAGACGAACAAAACCTCACAAGTAGAAACCAGATGTTTACATACACTAAAACTACACAAACATTTTTAAAATGTCATACTAAAGCTTTCCTGTTTCACGTCAGCTCCCAAGAATTAATTCTGTTTGCTAAATGCCCAAATAATGAGAGAATTCATTTGTCTTCATCAATGTCACAAGTTTACATACGCTGTATGCGTTTAAACAATTAAGGAAAGCCCAGACGATGATGATGTTTGGAAGCTTTTGATTGGTTATTTAACAAAATTTGACTCAATGGCTCACCTGTAGATTCACCTGAAACACACTGCTCCTGCGTGTGACATCATAGAGAAATCTAAATAAATCAGCCAAGAAATCAGGAAGAGAATTGTTGATCTTGGTTCATCCTTTGGTGCAGTTTCCAAAAGCCTGAAGGTGCCTCATTCATCTGTTCCTTTATAAACGGATTGTCCTGCCATGCACCACTCAGGATTCAGACGGGTACTGTGTTCCAAAGATCAACGTGTTTTGCTGCAGATTCTGCACATTAACCCTGAAACAAAAGAAAAAAGGCCCTGTAAAGATGCTGCTGAATCCAGTCAGAGAGTCAATAAAACAAGTCCTGTACCCACGTGAGCTGAAAGGCCACTCAGCCATAAAGAAGCCATTACTCTGAAAGCAACATAAAAAAGCCCTAATTTTTGGCCACATTGCWGTTGTCTGATTAAACTAAAATTGAACTATTTCTGTCAGTAACAAAGTGGCTCAAGGACAACAAAGTCATTGTTTTGAAGAGGCCTTCAAAAAGCCCTGATCTCAATCTCAGAAAAAAAAAAAAAGTGGGCAGAGCTGAAAAAGCGTGTGGGAGCAAACAAACCTGACTTTGATCCATCAGTTCTGTCAGGAGGAATGGGACAAAATACCAACAAACTGTTGTGAGAAACTCGTGAAAGAAAACCCAAAACGTTTGACCTAATTCATACAGTTTAAAGGTAATTCCACCAAATAAGGAAAGGGTGTGAACTTGTGACTTTGAGAAATGTAATTAAAATAATATCTAATTATTCTTGGATTTAACAAAGAGATTTAAGTTTGGGAATCCTAGCAGACCTAAAACAGGAAYATTTTAGTCTGATTTCAGGTCAGTGAGAAAACATCTGGTTACAGCTTTACCTGTTTCAGATAAGGATGGTCTCAGGTATAACTTTTTTAGTTTGTAGTTGGTGTTTTAGCAATTTTTGTGTATTTGTTGCTAAAATGTATTTTATATTGACTCATCAGTCCACAAATTTGACATTTTTCTACCATAAAAAAGCAGTATGGCTCAGACAGGAAGCAGATCCTCCAAACTTTACAAAACAACAGTCTCTAAAGTTGTCATTGTAGAAAAGCATCTTCATGTTAAACCTTTAAAGAAAATTTGTCCTGATACAGTTGGTTTGAGAGGCAACAAAAACAATTTCAGATAATTGTAGAAAATAACAATGACATATATATAACCAACAGGTCAAAAGATAACCTTTTGGGTCTAGAACCTCCTTTTGGGACCATCTCCTCCTCTGGGCTGTGTCTCCACGCTGAGCTTCCTCATCACAGAGCACACACACCTAGGCCTGTCACAATAACAAATTTTACTGGACGATAAATTGTCTCAGAAATTATTGCGATAAACGATAATATTGTTGGAGACCAGTTTAAACAAATATAATGATATAACCCCGTGTTTACGGAAGTTTACATTAAAATTTACATAGTTTAAAAAGAAAACAACTGTTGACACTTCCAAGGCGTCAGAACACTGAAGACGCTCCTCTGGTTAAATGTCTGTTCACAGGCKTTTATGCTACAGAGGTTAGGAGGCCATGCACCCTGGCAAATACCAGACACCACTTCTCTCTATGGTGAGAAGTAGAAAAGAGGGAGACACAAYGAAAACAAAATGGCAGGCAAAGGAAAATTATTGTCTTCATTTAAATTTATCTTCCTGTTTAATTTATCATATGATTAATTGATTTATTGTTTATTGTGACAGGCCTACACACACACCTGGCCCATGTTAAAATGGGCGTGACAGAAGCAGGAGGTTTTTAAAGAGACAGAGGCCAATTTAAAGGCATTTAGAAACAGATATGATGAGAAGTCAAGTTTATTTTCTATTTAAACATAAAAACAACATTTTAATAACAACTAAATGTGACATAGTTACTTTATTATGGTATAGAATTTAAATATGTGCCTGAGAAACACATCATATTGCCCCTTTAAATGCAGCTAAACAAACTGTTTCAAAAGGTAACAGATCTTTGTAATACTTGGTTTATTTACAGAAYGACTTTAATTGCTGGATGTTTGGCCCCTCAGCTGTTGACCAGCTGTAACTGTTTAGTTGAATAGCCCTGCTTTAGAGTGTCTTGTATAGACAAAAACATGAGGAAAAACAAAAAGAAAACGTGTTATTTCAGTCATTTGTCACCTCACAGGCCTTCCTTCCTGTTGATGCCTGTGTTGTGTCGTCTCTGCGTGTCCTGTGAGCCACTACCAGGAGCAGCCAGAAGTTGTGTTTCAGCAGCCTGGCGTGGTGAGGGGCTGCTGCGGGACGGGAACACRCTCTGACAGCCGAACGGGACCAGGAGGCGAGGGGGCAGGGAGCTGTGGGTCGAGGTCCGGGGTGGCTGCAGGCCATCGGGACAGCACTGCRGAGAGGTAGCCAGGAGACGACAGAATGGGCACAGTCACCATGGAAACACATGCGGCCCAGGCAAATGATGGCAGCTGGTAACTAAGTAACAGGAAGCGGCGGACTATGAAGGGAGAGATAAGGCCTGTATGTAGCTGTATAAGGGCTTATCTGTATAGGAAGACGAGTATTGGGACAAAATTATATGAAGGGGGTGGTGCTGCAGGACACTCTTTTACTTTTTCCTCTTTAACTCACTCCCACGCGCACCTCAGACTGACACGGGATTAATGAGAGCCACAGACTGGGCTCCACCCTTCTGTCCCCATCATTTTCTTTGTAAATCCATGAGGGGGTGGATCAGCACATCACACAAGACAGAAGAGAGGATAATGTACCGACAACAGCTTTAATGTCATTGTGATGAAAGACACGAGTTTTAGCTAAATGTTTCACTGGTCTAACCTTTAAAAAAATCTGACATTTTTAGAGGATCTAGGACCTCATCATCCACTAAAGCAACTGGTTGAAACTTGTGGAAATCTAAAAAAAAAAAATCCTGGAGTTTGAACAGACCTTTAACAAATAAAACACAACTGCACTTTAATCACAGTCTGTCTGATAACACCAAATGGTGCTTTAAAGGGATCCCTGATTAGTTGTAGCATTAGACTTTATTTAATAAACATATGTGACCCATCACATCGAAATGAGGATTAAGTCAAATTTGGTCAAAATGATCTAATTACATTTTCAAATTCTTGGCTTTAAAAGCTACATTTTGATACCTGGATCATTATGATATTATAATTAAATCCATATATATGACTCAATTTGTCTTGTTGGTTACAATAATATATAAATATTTGATCTGAATCCTAATTTTATGTCATTTTAAGG
>NW_013952741.1:376829-380502 GCF_001266775.1 Austrofundulus limnaeus
ACGGAGTATTAGGGCCGCACAAGATTTTTTTCAAACTTTTTTAAAATTACGAGAAAAAAGTCATAATACTACGATAAAGTCGTATAAAAATAAAGTCGTAATTTATGAGAATAAAGTCGTATAAAAATAAAGTCATAATATTATGAGATTAAAGTCGTAATATTACGAGAAAAAAAGTCATAATCTTACATGACGTGTCCATTTCCCCTTCCTCATTTCCTCCTTATTTTCCTCACACCTTCTGTGTGCAGCCATGTCTCTGTGTTTATAAAGTAGACCGTGATGACCTGGGTCACTTAGATTAATATAATTTCATCCAAATTAACTTCGTGATTACTCAATCTGTCAATGCATCCATTAATTACAATATGGCTTCAGTTTGTAGTCATTTGCACAATTTCCAAGTCCTGCTACTGACAATGTGATGCGAATGTGCTAAAAGATTAACTATTTATTTAAAGCAATACTAAAAAAACAACTTGACAAGTTGCTCAGTTTTCCTCACTTTAATGCTGTGGTAACTGCATGCTTTGTCATGTAAAGTCTAGTATTATGACTTTTTTACATAATTTTATGACTTTCTCGAAATTTAAAAAAGAATTTAAAAAATCTCTAAAATTTTCTCCCCTCATGTTTGATTTAAAGGAAACTTTTGTGTTGGGTTTTAATGTTATGTGGAACAATGTGTAACATTAGGCATATAATTTAGAAGAATTTAAGATAATCACTAATAAAAATGATTAAAAACACATTTCATTATTAAAAAAACTCAACGGATTATTTTTTTACCTCAGAAATTGCGGGTCGACACCGGTTGAGGCCGCCATTTTGCACTGCCATGTTTTTACAGTAGCTCGGAAAGGACAACAGAAAACAGTTAGCTAACATTTACAGTAGCATTACTGAAGTGCAGAAAAACATGTTTGGTCTGCCATTGCACCTTTGATAATTTTGCATATTACATTTCCTAAATTTCTAATGAAACTAATCTTACCACTTGTGATATCACCATCTCTAAAGCTGCTATTAGACATGGCGTTTAGGAGGATCAAAGATTTATGACACCGTAGAGAGATGTCACTGGATATTACACACCGTTCCTTTAATGTTATTAATCAACCAAAATCAAAGTTCTCATGATGTTTTCTTTTATTTTATCTTACCAAGTATGAGTTGATTCACTCTCATGGTCCCCAAAATGTCTTTTGATGTTTGCAGCCTTAAAAACAAGAACTTTGTCTTAAATCGCCTCAAAAATTGATTTGATTGTGATCATTTTCTTATTTATTTCACGCATCTAAATGTATTTCATTTTTAAATAAATTTTCCAATAATGCAAATCATCTATAAGGTGAGAGTCTGGGGAAAATGTAGCTCTTCAAATTATTTAATTTGTGGAAAGCAGAGTTTAACATTGTTCAATTTTACATGTGTTCAGTGTTAAGCATTCAAAATAGCGGTGTAAACGTTGCGCCATATTGGTATATCAGTTTAATGATTAATGATTCAGTTGCAAGTAGGCAAAATAAAAACATCAATCTGTATCATCATATGCTCAATGTGGATCAATATCATTTTGATCGCAGTCTTGTGAACTGAATTAAATCAAAWTCGTGTCATGACAGACTTTGTGATCCTGAGAAACATTGTTTCATCATCCAAACAAATTGATATTTTATCATGTGATTTTGTCGATTTACACACCTAATTCAAAACACCTGAAAAACATCCTGCTTATCTCCGTCTTTCTTTTCCAACATATCACAGAATCATCAGCAAAACATTTTATCTGTGATAAATAAGCTTTACAGCAGTTCATTACAACAGGGCAGGTGTAAGTACTGYTCAGTTGATGCAGCTGATCAACAATGTTCAGCTTTTTTTTTCTTGCACACTTATCATGCATGGTCATGGGAAGCTGCTGCCTATCTCCAACAGTCACTATGTGAGCGTCAAGATAACACCTGGACAGGTCACAAATCCWTCTCAGGAACACAAAGACACAAAGACAGACTCACACGCTCCTCACATCTAGGGACAATATGAAAACAYGCAAATTCCACACARAAAGTTGAGTTTAATACCTGTGACCTTCTTGCTATAGGCCTAGTTTTCATAGTATTTGGTATTAGCTGGAACTGTGACATTATTCAAACAGAGTTTTAACTTAAAGATAGTTCTAATAAATGAATATTCTGTCCATGAACCAATGTAGTGAAAGCAGCAAGCACAAAGATAAGGGGTTAACTGTGATGTTGTAAATGTTTCAAGCTTYGTACGTTAATATGATTGTAACCATACTTTTCAACCAACTTAAACCATCTTGGTAATGAAGTGYCGTGTTTTTCCAGATGAAAATGTCCTCTTTTATCAGTATGATGTACACTATAACACAACCAAAATTGTTTGAAATGGTCCCAACAAGTTTTTTGAATGGCCCAGCCAAGTGGCTAGGACAGGTGATTTTATACTTATTGTGACATTTTAAGCTTTCCACTTGTGTAAAGAAAGACCAGTTCATTTGTTTGTTTGTTTTTTTTTGTTGTTGTTGTTTTGTTTATTTAAAAGGTCAATGCATATTCATCAATGATTTAACAATGTTACAATGTAAATGCACCAGATTTATTTCACTACATCCATTGTCCAGTCCACTACTGCTGCTTGTTTTACATGATAAACTCTTATTTTTTTGGATTTAAAATATACTGTATATTTTGAACAAATTAGCATATTTTTTAAAACTAGTTGTGTGTTAAAAGCTATTGCTGACAGTCTGGTTGCAATTTACTAAACTTTCAGTAACCAGAAAATAAATAAAATATACAAACTGAAATGTCAACTTATATTGGCCCTACAATATCCTGTTGGGGGAAAAAATGAAGACTCAGTTATATATAGAAAGTTACTATTTGCTTTAAAATGTGTTTCTGCTGCACCCAAGTGGCCAGAAACTTTATTAGTCCCACAGCAGAACTGGAAAAAAAAAAGAATAAATAAAGAAAAAACAGCAACAGTCTCTCTCTGTATATACCCGTCCCTTTTACTCAGTTGACTTGTTGGTTTGCTCTAACAGCTCTGGAGCACTTCTCTGCAGACTGAGGAGCTGCGAGGGGCCCAGAGGAAACATAGTCTTACCACACAAAGACACACACTGTATGTGACGCAACCACAGGTCGTAATTAAAACTTTATCTCTGACACAACATCTGCTTAACAAACAGACAGGCACACTGAAGTGGCTTCATAATCTGCAGGTCCAGATATAAACTAGCACAGGTTGTCAGAAAGCCAACTGCCATCGTGTGAAAAACCAGCCATGTCTTTTGGCTGACCTGAACGCTTGAACATAATTTTCTTTAAAGCCAGACTCGTTCCCAGGTCAGCTGAATGTATCACCAGTGTTTTTAGCCAGTTTTACTCTGCTCTGTCAGCTGTAAAATGGCTCATTGTAGAGAGACACAATCACTTCCTGTTGTCTAAACGCTCAACAATTTTTTGTCAGCCCTCCAGATTGACTGTGACATGCTTACAGCAGTCTCCTGTGGCTGTACTGACATCAACTTTGCCATGGCTGTGTGACACATCTGATTGCACCTGTCAGGCCTTGTCCTCTAAGCCTTTTCCTCTCAAAGCTCCTGTTGACCTTAGTCCCCCCCCCCCCCCCCCCCCCCCCC
>NW_013952741.1:380512-382009 GCF_001266775.1 Austrofundulus limnaeus
ACCACCACCCTTCAGACTTTTATTCTACAATCTCCAACCCCTTCGTTTTGTCCCCTTTCTTTATCCAGACTCCTCCCAAAATCCACTCAAGGACTTATTAGCTTCAAGCCCAACAAATATGTTGATAATAAGCATTATTTTCTCAGGTAATCACTGTTGATTGTAAGTAGTTGTTTGTGCTCTCAGCATTTATTATTACTTTACTCACAGAACAGCAGGAGTTTGTTTTCACGGAGCAAATCTTCACAGTGGGAAAGATGTTAAAATGATCTCGGCTGCTCTGTTTTTGCCAGGTAAGTTCAGCCATTTAACAATGTTTATGATTGGAAATAAAAGAAAAATGATTGATGTCGTGGCAAAGATAGTCAGAAACACGGCGAAAAGGGTGTTTAAAAGACAAGTCTTGCGGTATTGCCATAACAATTGATTAATTAATTAATTCACATTGTTCTTTTTAAGCAAACACACACAAATCCAACAACGTGTTTTAATAAAAAGTTGGTCAGTTTAAAAAGCATTTTGTATTTAAAGTTTATTATCAAGACTGCTATTTCCTGTTCCTGTGAATTCATGTGTCTGTCACAGCGTTAGCAAAATATTTCACAAACCGCAGGATGGATTTTGATGAATATTCTGAAGTTAATTGACTGTGGCGGCCATCTTGAATTTGATTATGAAGGTTAATGTGTTGTAGGTGCAAAGCCAATAATCATTTTCTGAGCATTTCAAAAATCCATCCTGCAGTTCACAAGATATTTTGCTAACAGGGGATGGCTGTGGCATTGTGGTTAGGGAAGTCGTCCTGGAACCGGGAGGTCACTGGTTCAATCCCCCGTTCCACCTGTCTCAGTTGTTGTGTCCTTGGGCAAGACACTTCACCTCCTAACGCCTCTGATGTGTGTCCCATCAGTGTATGACTGTGATTGGCACTGATTAGTCTCCATAAATGATTTGTAATGTTAGCTAGGAGATCTAGTAGAGTGCTGTGTGAATGGGTAAAGGAGGACACAGATTGTCATGTGAAGTGTTTTGAGTGTCCTATTTGGGTAGACAGGCGCTATACAAGTACAGTCCATTTACCATTAACAGACAAACGAGCAAAGACATGCGCCCACCCAGTTACATGACCACCCACCTTTTGTGTTCCTGTTCACGTAACATGTCATGCACATCTCAAGTCCTACCGGAAATGTTTGACCTCGCAAAAAATGTAAAATAAGTAAATTGTACTGTTTTCCATGAGGTTTCATATTTGGTGAGCACAATGACTGCATAATTTAATTGTTAAACCCTGAGAGCCTCTTTTCTCATCATCAGTGATGGGATTACCTGTATAAACATTTACTTTTTTTGTTAATTAATAATTTTTTTTGTTAAATTCAAACATGTATGGTAAACAAAACAAAAAATGAAAAAACGATACAGAAATTAACATATTTGAAAAGGAATGGGAAAAAGTAAAAACTTATTTAATCTCACCCTTCTCCAAAGCTTATT
>NW_013952741.1:389444-392727 GCF_001266775.1 Austrofundulus limnaeus
AGGAAGGAGAAGCCAAAAAAAGTGCTACAGACCAGCCCTATTTATAGGCAGGCAGAGCAGCTTACCAATCAGAGCCTTCAGGAAAAAAATGTTTTAACTATAAAAAGTAACCAATTCTAAAAATACAAACTTCCTCTAAAAAACACCTAAATGAAAAAAATACCCAACTATAAACAAAAACACTCTAGAAAAAGCAAAATTAGTAAAAATGTGCCCCAAGCACAAAACAATAGGATGCAGCCCCTGAATTTGGACACAGACATCTCTCCAGCAGGGGTTTTCTTCCAGTCTTACATGACTGAAGAACCTTTCTAGGGAGACGTCCAGGAGGCAATGAATCTGTTTTTTCTCTGATACTGTCTCACCAAACAAATCTCTAGAATTGGCTGCATTTGACTCACAGATCAGTCACTTCTTTACCTCATTTGGTCTGTCCATAACTGGAGCTGAGATCATTGAGGTAGTTAAAAAGTTCTGTGGCAGCACGGTTGAAGGGGTGGATGAGATCTGCCTTTCCTGAAAGTTTTRGGGTCTCGGTAGCAGGGCTCTCAAGTTGATCTGAGCTTGGAGTGAGATTTAGATCTGCTGACCACTGCTGACAACTCCTCAGTATGTCTAAAAATCCACTAAAAGTCACTAAATGGTGTAATCACCTAATTTGTATATTTGGACATTTGCCAATGATTGTGGGACATATGTATTTCAAAGTTGAAGAGAAAAAAGTAAGTAAAACACTCTGTTTAGAACTACAAATAACCTTAATGAAATAATTTTATTACTTTAATGCTTACATTCACATTACGTAAATCAGTGTTGTGAGAACGTCAAATTTAACCAACACTGTTAGACATCACAGAGACACACTTGGTGGACAAATTTTATTTAATTTATTTACCATTATTTAATCAGGCAAATCCCATTGAGATCACAGATCTCTTTTTCAAGGGCAGCCTGGRCCTGAACGCAACTTAATGTACARGTTTTTGGTGGTGGGGGGAACTGGAGTAGCCAGAGAAAACCCATGCAAGCACGARCAGAACATGCAAACCCCAGGTCCGAACCAGGGATTGAACCCAGGACCTTCTTGCTGTGAGGCGTTGGTGCAAACCACTAAGCCGTTGTGCTTCCCCTAACAAACCCCAAACTCAGCTTCCTCCATAGAAGACGTGCCGGTGGGAAGTATTCCTTACACTCAGCGATGACATCACTGGTTGAGGTCAACAGCACCCCACCATCACTGACCACAGTGTTAGTAAAAAGCTGTTTTCCCCACCTCAGCTGCTGAATGGTTAGCCAGAATTTCCTCTGAGCCAACAAATAGTCTTTGTCTAAGACCTCAACAAACTCTTCATCCTAAGGATAATATAGTTGACCTTAATGAGTTTTGTATATGTTATCGTAAAACTCTTTAAACACATATTTTGATGCTTTCACTTCTTTTAAAACCCTTTTGCAGCTGACTTTTTGAGACATAACACTTACTTAAACTAATATTGACATACTTATTTTGCAACTGCATATTAGTTTTTTTTTCTAAATTGTACCTCTTTTTCTTCATCATTAAAATGTTTTGTTTTATTTTTTTAACACTTAAAACTTCTTGAAAATATTTTCCAATCAGGAAACTTACTGGCTGCTTCTGTCTTGTTCCTCTTAGTCAAACTTCCTGTTTTGTTATAAAACATCTGCAATTCTTCCTCCTCTGCCCAGATCACAACACTCACAAAATGTCTCTCGATAAATGTTGCGAGATACATTCTTCAAACACGGTACTGATTTGCACAAAGCAAATTTGCAGGATATTGAAGTTCTACAATGTAAATATCCTTTTCTCAACAAAGTACTTTCATTTTGTAGAGTATGAGTTGAATTTGCATTTGTGTGGTGGTGGTGCAAAAAAACAAAACATTTTATTGAACAGTAAACCAGTTCTATCACTTTTAATTTTTCTGGTGATGCGGGCTAATTTCTTGGTATTTGATGTGTAGGCAGTGTTTCTTTCCGTAGACTCTGAGGCATAAAATGATATGCACAGAGCAAAAATTATAGTGAACAAGTAATGCAAAAAAAAAGTTGTGAAATATACAGTGATTGTGATAAGGGTTGTGATTATAGGTTTCTCTGAGTCCTTTCTGTTTCAACAAATCGTTTTATGCCATATAGTTTCAGGAACCTGGCCTTTACTRGATTAGCCAAGCCACTTAGCTTTTGTATGTGTTGGGCTGGAAAAAACAACTTTGGGTAGGTTGTTAAAATTTGGGCTGCTTACATTTGCGGGTTTTTAGAACATATTCATAAGGAAATTATATCAAAATATCAAGTGTCACAATGAAATGGTATTGGTTAATCCGTCCATCCGTTTTCTGCTGCTTATCTGGGATCAGGTTGCGGGGGCAGCAGCCTAAGCAGACAGTCCTAGACTTCCCTCTCCTCAGCCACTTGGGCCAGCTCRTCCGGGGAAATCCCAAGACGTTCCCAGGCCAGCTGWGAAACATAGTCCCTCCAGCGTGTACTGGGTCTTCCTCTGGGCCTCCTCCCAGTGGGACGTGCCCAGAACACCTCACCAGGTAGGTGTCCAGGAGACATCCTAACCAGATGCCCGAGCCACCTAAATTGGCTCCTCTTGACTTGGAGGAGAAGCAGCTCTACTCTGAATCCCTCCCGGATGACCGAGCTTGTCACCCTATCTCTAAGGGAGAGCCCAGACGACCTGCAGAGGAAACTCATTTCRGCCGCTTGTATCCACTGTCTCGTTCTTTCGGTCACTAACCAAASCTTGTGACCATAGATGAGGGTAGGAACGTAGACCGACCGGTAAAGCGAGAGCTGAGCCAGAAGGCGAAGTACTCGCTTCACCATGACAGACGGGTACAGCGCCCGCATCACTTTAGATGCAGCACCAATCCGCCTGTCAATCTCCCGCACCATTCTTCCCTCATTTGTGAGCAAGACCTCAAGATACTTAAACTCCTCCACTTGGGGCAGGACCTCCTCCCAGACCCGGAGAAGGCAACCTACCCTTTTCCGGCTCAAGACCATGGTCTCGGATTTGGAGGCACTGATCCTCATCCTGGTTGCTTCACACTCAGCTGTGAACTGCTCCAGTGAGAGCTGGAGATCATGACCTGACGAAGCCAATAGGACCACATCATATACAAAAAGCAGAGATGTGACCCTAAGGTCAACAAAGCGGATCCCTTCAACAATTCGGCTGTGCCTAGAAATTCTGTCCATAAAAGTTATGAACAGAATCAGTGACAAAGGGCAACCTTGGCGGAGTCCA
>NW_013952741.1:392962-394728 GCF_001266775.1 Austrofundulus limnaeus
CAGGACCCTTCTGAGGGTGTAGAGCTGGTCTGCTGTTCCACAACCAGGATGAACACCACACTGCTCTTCCTGAATCTGAGATTCGACTATTGKACGGACCCTCCTCTCCAGGACTCCTGAATAAACCKTACCAGGGAGGCTCAGAAGTGTGATCCCCCTATAGTTGGAAMATACTCCGCAGTCCYCCTTTTTAAATAGGGGGACCACCACCCTGGTCTGCCAATCCAGGGGAACTGCCCCCGATGTCCATGCAACCCCATAACATCCAGAGCCTTAAGGAACTCTGGGCGAATCTCATCCACCCCCGGCGGCTTGCCACCGAGGAGCTTTTTAACCACCTCGGTGACCTCAGCACCAGAGATTGGAGAGTCCGACCCAGGGTCCCCAGGCTCTGCTTCCTCGTGGGAAGACGTGTTGGTAGAATTGAGGAGGTCTCCAAAGTATTCTGCCCACCAACCCACAACATCCCGAGTTGAGGTCAGCAGCGCACCATCACCACCAAAAAACAGTGTTGGTGGCAACCCCCCCACCCCAGAGACGCCGGATGGTGGACCAGAATCGCCTCAAACTGCCTCTCCCTGGGCTGCCATCTTATCGTGGTGGAGAGGTTTGAGTGTCCCAATGATCCTAGGAGCTATGTTGTCAGGGGCTTCATGCCCCCGGGCCACCCAAGGCAAACAGGTCCTAGGTGAGTGATCAGACAAAGTGCAGCCCCAAGACCCCTCAAGACGAGTCACAATGATGGATTCAGTGTTCCCTCACCTGGACGCGGGTCACCGGGGCCCCACTCTGGAGCCAGGCCTAGAGTTGGGGCATGTTGGCGAGCACCTGGTGGCCGGGCTTTCACCCATGGAGCCCGGTCGGGCACAGCCCGAAGAGGAGATGTTGGTCGGTCCCCCTTCYCATGGGCTCGCCACCTGTGTGATGGGCCAAAGGGGTCGGGTGCATTGTATGTTGGGCAGTGGTCGAAGATGAGGACCTTGGCTGTCTGATCCTCGGCTACAGAACCTGGCTCTAGGGATGTGGAATGTCACCTCTCTGGCGGGGAAGGAGCCTGAGCTGGTGTGTGAGGTTGAGAGGTTTCGACTAGATATAGTCGGACTCACCTTGACGCACTGCTCTGGAACTAGTCTCCTCGAGAGGGGTTGGACACTCTTCCACTCTGGAATTGCCCATGCTGAGAGGTGTTGAGCAGGAGTGGGCATACTTATTGCCCCCCATCCTAGTACCTGTACATTGGGGTTCACCCCAGTGAACGAGACGGTAGCCTCCCTTTGCCTACGGGTTGRGGGACGGGTCCTTACTGTTGTTTGTGCCTATGCGCCTAATAGCAGTTCAGATTACCCACCCTTTTTTGGAGTCCTTGGAGGGGATGCTGGAGGGCAATCCTAACAGGGACTTCCTTGATTTGCTGGGGGGACTTCAACGCTCATGTGGGCGATGACAGTGAGACCTGGAGGGGTGTGGTTGGGAGGAACAGCCCCCTGATCTGAACCCGAGCAGTGTTTTGTTATTRGACTTCTGTGCTCATCATGGATTCTCCATAAAAAAAACACCATGTTCAAGCATAAGGGTGTCCATRTGTGCTCTTGGCACCAGGACACCCTAGGCTGCAGTTCGATGATCGACTTTGTTGTCATTTCATCTGATCTGCGGCCACATGTTTTGGACACTCGGGTAAAGAGTGGGGCGGAACTGTCGACTGACCACTACCTGGTGGTGAGTTGGCTCCGGTGGTGGGGGAGGATGCCAGTCAGACCTGGCAG
>NW_013952741.1:395993-398315 GCF_001266775.1 Austrofundulus limnaeus
ATATAAAAGTTTCAACGGAGGTTGAGATTTGGGCTGTGTTTATTTATTTGTGGTTGGGCTGGTTTTACRTTGCGTTTGGGCTGAAAACTGTCAGTCTCTGGTAACCCTGTCAGTAATAGATATAGGCCTATATTTTGGTTTTGTTGAATCCAAAATTTACAATGTGTAATATTACAGTATCCTATGATTATGCCGTTTTATTTATTTTTATTTTTTATTAATCTGCTTAGAGTTGAATTACCATTTTAATTAGCTACCAACTTGTATTTAATTTCAAAAATAGTTTTTCTTGAATAACACCCTAGGGAGAATTTTTTTTTATTTTTTACTTCTGTTTTTCCACCATTTCCTCAAGCTTAAAGTTAGCTCTTGCTATGTAGGCCTATAGTTAGATGGGGTTACACAGCTGTTTCACAAAATGGCTGCGGCAGACATCAAAGATGTGACCCATTGGGGATCCCTTAGGAAACCCCGTTATAATAAATGCTAAACACAACAACCTGTTGTTTTCCTTTCAGTGATTGATGTGTAGTCAGCATCACGGCCCAGCAGCCTTTAGCTTCAGGTAGCGCAATCGTTGTTCTTTGACATGTAGACACTTACAGGATTACACATTTAAAACTGATGTAAATCTTTAGGAAACCCAAGTAATACGCCGCAGTAGTAAAACAGCATTTACTTGAACCATTACCATATATTTAAAAGCTGCATGTCAAACACAGCACGGCATGCTATGATTACCTAACTTCAAGCTAAAGTTTTGCTTTGTTGTTTAGCTTCTTTACTATTCTTATGTAATACCAAGAGTATAAACATCGTCAGATGCAAAGAAACTTATCTTAGGTATCACACTCAAATAACGATTTAGCTAACACAAGCTAAGCAGTAAGATAGTGCTAACTAAGCTAGCAGATGTTTGTCACTAAAGAAGTTCTCTGCTTTGCAGATAAAAACTAAAACTAGGAAATTATTGACTAAATTTATTGTTAGTTCTGTGAGGGGCTAATCTGAAGTAGTCACATTTTCTTAGGACTGAGGCTAACCTAAATTTAACGCAGTAGTGATTTAATTAAATTACTAAATTTGCATCCAAAGAGCATTTTCTCTAAACNTTGTTAGTTCTGTGAGGGGCTAATCTGAAGTAGTCACATTTTCTTAGGACTGAGGCTAACCTAAATTTAACGCAGTAGTGATTTAATTAAATTACCAAATTTGCATCCAAAGAGCATTTTCTCTAAACAGGATTTTTTTTTTTTTTTTTTTTGATGTCGTCACCAGGGCAGGCTGATAAATGTGGTGCGGAACGGAGGGGGAGGGAGCCAGTGTAGCTGGGAGCAGTAGGTCCGGCTGTACCAGCAGAGGATCGCCCGTGGTAAGTTGCTTATTCTCAAACCGTCGTTTTAATAGAAAGTATGCAGCCTGGGGTCTATCCGGACCATATGTAATTAAACAGCATGTATTTACTAAAGCAGGCCCATGTCGCGTTTCTGTCCGGATATTTTTGTTTGGTAAATCCAGCAGCCACAAGCCTGCTGCACAAAGACCAGCCCCTACAGAGCTCCACGGCGATAAAAGCAGTTAAAGTTACGAAATGAAATGTTTTTACGCCATTTCATAACCTTTATGCTTGTAACTGCTTTTTGTTATGAGCGTTAAACTCGGTTTTCTCTTGCGTAAATAAGTTGTAGACTCGCAGAGGTTCGCGGCAAAAATGGACAACGCGAGATTTCATCCGAGCTTTTAGGAGGGAGAGTCGGCAGACACGGCAGCAGCGTGGCCGCTCAGCCTTTCAAATATTGTAGCACAGGAGGGCTGAAAGRACCGAGGGAACAAGACAACTGGAGCAGGAAGTGCAAAGCATGTGGAGAAACTCTGTTTAAACTGCCCCCCCAACACGGTACAATAACGAAGATGAAGAAATGAAGAGTTTTTAGCATTCAGTTTTTCCTATCTCCTCTGTCAGACAAAGAAAGGGGGGATTGGGTAACCCGCCCACTGGCCTAGTCTCACCCTCTAATCCAGTGGTGTCAAACTCATTTTCACTGAGGGCCTCATGAGGGTTATAGTGGCCCTCGAGGGCCACTTGTAATGAACTTTGATGTTTCATATTTAACTTTGACTAAACAGTTTTAACACATCATCTTTTAAACACTGTCAAGAACTAAGTGTATGACTGAGTAAATCTGTAATAAATACAGAAATATTATTTAGAAAAAGTTTTACTCACTGATGAGTTTCTAGTGAGTAGCTGCATTATGTCAGATTTAGTTTATGTTTGATGGTGACTTTAAAGCAGCTTATTTTCAGACATCAGTACTGTGC
>NW_013952741.1:404885-407503 GCF_001266775.1 Austrofundulus limnaeus
AAACAGCACCGACTCCCAGGTCAGAAGCATCCACTTCTACAAAAAACTGTTTATGTGGGTCAGGATGGCACAAAATGGGGGCTTGAGAGAAACGAGCTTTCAACTCACCAAAAGCGTGGTTGGCCTCGGGAGTCCAGGAGAAGGTTCTTAATGTGGAAGTAAGTTGGGTGAGAGGTGCGGCGATACGACTGTAGTCCCTGATGAATCGTCTGTAAAAGTTTGCAAAACCAAGAAAACGTTGTAACTGTTTACGATCATTTGGAACTGGCCACTCTGAAACTGCCCGAACCTTTTCAGGGTCTGTCCTGAACTGACCCTTCTCCAAAATGAACCCTAAAAAGGACACAGATGATACATGAAACTCGCATTTTTCAGCTTTCACGTAAAGCTGGTTTTCTTGAAGTCTCTGGAGGACCGTTCTGACATGTAATTGGTGTTGCTGGATATCACGGGACAAAATGAGTATGTCGTCCAAATAAACGAATACACAAACATTCAAGAGGTCACCGAGTACATCGTTGATTAAAGCTTGAAACACTGCTGGGGCGTTGGTTAACCCAAAGGGCATGGCCAGGTACTCAAAGTGACCTAAAGGGGTCTTAAATGCTGTCTTCCACTCATCTCCTTCTTTTATCCGCACAAGGTGATAGGCATTACGGAGGTCCAGTTTGGTGAAGATGGTGGCTGTGTGGAGCTGGTCGTGAATGGAATCTAACAGGGTCAAAGGGTACTTGTTTTTAACTGTAATTTGGTTGAGTCCTCGGTAGTCAATGCAGGGTCTGAGAGACTTATCCTTTTTGGCAACAAAGAAAAATCCTGCCCCTAGGGGAGATTTGGAGGGGCGGATGATACCAGAAGCTAAGGATTCGTCTATGTAAGTTTCGTGGCCTCTTTTTCGGGACCGGAGAGATTATAGAGGCGACTGGAAGGAAGTACTGAATCAGGTATTAAATCTACGGCGCAGTCRTATGGTCTATGGGGAGGTAAAGAAAGTGCCTTACTTTTACTGAAAACAGATGCCAAATCATGATAAACTTCAGGTATAGAGGACAAATCTGCCTCTTCAACAGGTTACTCCCCTTTAACGGACGACTTTAAACAGTGTTGTAAGCAAAAAGTACTCCAGTTCTCGACACTCYTTTTCTTCCAGTTGATAACTGGGTTATGCAGGGACAGCCACGGAAAACCAAAAATAATTTGTGGAGAAGTAGAATCAAAAACCACAAACTCACCCAAGTCATGGTGGTTTCCCGACACAATCACATGCAGACTGGGGACGAATCTGTTGACCTGGGATAGGAGCTGTCCTGTGACGCCGGCGATAGAGCGAGGAGGATCGAGTGGAGATGTGGAGATTTCCAGTTGTTCCACTAGGTCACTTGAGATTAAGTTCTGTTCAGCACCTGAGTCCACAAGGGCCGAAATCGGTAGCTTGGTTTGCCCACAAACTACCGTAGCGGGAAGGAAAAACAAAGAGTTAGGGGAGAAATTGTCCTGTCTCGTCAGCTTCCCCTGTTCTACTGACGAGACTGCCCGTTTCCCCGCAGCGAACAAGTGGCGACGAAATGTCCCTTGTTGCCACAGTAAATACAAAGTTTAGCCGCAAACCCTCTCTGTCTTTCCTCTGGAGTCAGCCGTGTGCGTCCAATTTGCATGGGTTCAGTGGAATTAGCAGCATCTGTGGCGTTAGAAGGCGGAAACTCACCACTGATGAGGGGAGTGGGGACCCGGGGAATCTGGGAAATGTAGTTCCTCTCCTTTCGTTCTTTCAGTCTGTTATCAATACGAATAGACACGGCGATTAATTCATCCAGACTTCCGGGTTCATCCCGGGAAGCCAATTGATCCTTTAGTTGCTCCGACAAGGAATTTACATAAATACCTTTTAACGCGAGTTCCTCCCAGCCTGCCTCCTTGGCAACAATTCAAAAATCCACTGAGTGTTCAGCTGCGGACTTATTACCTTGTCGGAGATTGATTAGCCGCTTCGCTGCCTCCTCCTGCTGGAGGGGATGGTCAAATACACACTGGAATTCTTGAATGAAAAGCTGAGAGGTGAGGGTGTCAGAGGAATGTGCAGACAGAAACGCTTGAGCCCATCTGAGGGCTTTTCCTTTTAAAGCCGAAACAATATAAGTTACTCGGGCTGAGTGGGTAGGAAAAAATGACAGGGAACGAGCAAAGGCTAATCGACATTGGAGCAAAAAACCGGCACACTGATTGTCTCCATCAAAAAACTCAGAAGGACGGATGTCCGGTTCTCTAGTAGTTAAAGCAGGCGAGGGGCGTGGCGGCTGGAGGTAAAACAGGATTGACAGGAAGAACAGTATTTAATTTACTATCGAGGGCAGAAATATGTTGAGTGATTTGACTTAATAACGCTCTAGTTTCCTGTTGCGCTAAATATAATTGATTAAGTTTTTGATCATGATCCATAATTTTACATTCTGGTTGACTAGTGGCTCCAAGGGTCTGATTGTCAGTAGTATTGCTCACGGACATRTGACTTGGCTGAAGCATACTATCAGGTTGGCAGGAGGAGGTCAACGTGAGCAAATACTAATAACAAACAGAGACCGAGACAATGGATAAAAAAAGGTAAGTGAGTTTATTTACAC
>NW_013952741.1:407687-410290 GCF_001266775.1 Austrofundulus limnaeus
GTGCACAAGCTTCAAACTTCAGCGTTGGCTGCGATTTTGAAGCTGAAATC
This sequence comes from Austrofundulus limnaeus, assembly GCF_001266775.1. Classification (NCBI taxonomy): domain Eukaryota; kingdom Metazoa; phylum Chordata; class Actinopteri; order Cyprinodontiformes; family Rivulidae; genus Austrofundulus; species Austrofundulus limnaeus. The sequence continues at coordinate 407,738 of NW_013952741.1, forward strand.
GCGTTCGGTGTGAACGCAGCATTAGAGTCTTTAACAGGTGAGTATTTGAAGATGTTGCTTACGGGCTGGAGAAGGAGATGAGTCTTGGAGGAGTTGGTCCAAAAGGTGAGGTTCCACAGGTGAGTATATACAAGTGCAGGTTTATTTACAGGGATACGTGGCAGGCTGCGCATGAAACCCAGGTGAGTGCGGCTCGTGTTTCTTAGGCAGGAGGCAGGCGTKCTGGAGGTCGCTTCTGGAAACAGGCAGGAAAACAGGTACACAGGTAAGATTATTTCTAAATCTGAATCACAGGTAGCAGGCTGAGCTCATACCCAAACAGAGGCGATGCTTCAGCGACGAGATGAACTCCAGCGAYGAGATGAACTCCAGCACTGCCTTATAAAGCCTGGAGGTGATGAGCTCAATCTGGTGCAGGTGTGGGTGAWCATCGCAGTGCCAAGAACAGGAGGCAGGGGGCGAAAACACCAAAATGCCTCACARTTGTGGCATTAGGGTTGGGCATAATCGTATCGTGTGCAATTAATCGTCAGAAAAACATTAATCGATTAGTTTTTGTCACTTGACGATTAATACGATTAATGCCACCAGGCAGATGGACTGGGGATTACTCCGGTCAGTCCGCTCGCTGCTCCTCTCTGCTTCAAATATGACGAACATTAAAAATAAAGTTCTTTAATTTATCTATCTACACAATTTAATATATGATGTATAGCCTGAAATCTGTAATTTTCACACAATTTGGAACAATTTTTTACAAAGAGCAAATCTTTCCCACTAAATTGGTCATGTGACTACAAATTAAGGCTGTCCAGGGACTCCAGGGGATTAATCGTCAAATTAATCGTTATCGGCTAAATACCACAATACCAATATTGCCCAACCCTATGTGGCATGCCATTTTACAGTTCCAGCATTGCCAGACCTGGCCCACATCCAGTTGGTAAACCACTAGCCTTGYCAGCATCTGGCCCACACCTGTCTGCTATGTGGGTATCTGTTCTCTGCTGGCTACTATTTCCCCTCTGGGAAAATAAAGTTGACCATATCTTGTAAAGTGTTGCATAATGTCATTATATATTCTAATATGTAAGTTATCATACAACTAATTAAACACAATATATGTTTACGCTTTTGACAAGGTGCAAGATGGCAGGTCCAGAGGTTGTGACTCCAGACTCCTCCCAGGACAAATCCAGCCATTTCAACGTGGTATCCTGGTTGAACAGGCTCCTGAAGACAGACTTCGGTGATGTGCGAGAGATGAGCTCAGGTGATTCCTCACTTCATTAAAAACAATTTATTTTGTGCTCCTTAAAGCTATTTTAAAGCTTGTATACTAACATGAGGTCTGGGTGATCTTGTCACAAGTATGCAGCACAAAGCATTGGTGGATTTCTCTTAAAATTTGGAGCCGTGACACACTTTTTTCTGCTTTTCAAATTTGAGGGATTGCTTGATCAGAATTGTTTAAAAAAACATTTATATGCTGTCATGGAAGAGTTGCAAATTTAATAGGAATCTTTGTCATTAGCCTCTTTCATAAGACAGCCCAGACTGGGATTTAAGTCTGGTTCATATTTCAACAAGACATGAAACAACATATACATCATAAAGTCATTTTGGACATCTTTGTCTCATCAAGTGTTTATAGTCAGGCAGAAGACGCAAGGACTAAATCATCATAATTCCTCCCACTCTAGCACATATCACATGCATAGTTAAGCATTTAAACAACAATAGTGATAGTAGGGTAGGCAGGTTGTGTTTTTCATTCAACAGTTTATCAGACTTTAGAAAAGAGCCTCTTATTAGATGAGGAGGACGAAGATTTAGTTTTTCACTGGTTAGCTGCAGAGATGGAAAGAAGACATGGACCTAGGTGGCACGTTTGTGTGCTCAGTAGGACCACGTGYTGTCAAGCTGTCCATTTGTAACAACTGACTTCTGACTTCATCAAAATGACATGCAGAATGAGCATGCACTGTTCCGCATTAACACACCCACGAAGCTCTGACCAGTCACACACTGCGGGTTGCATAGCCTGCAAGTGAGTTAATTCATTGTGTTTTTAAAATGGGTTTGAGGAGACAGCCACCAACAGTGTTCGTASGGGTGCTTGAAATCCTTGAAAATGCTTGAATTTTAACAGAGTCATTTCCAGGTTTGGAAAGTGCTTGGTTTCTGTATAAAGTCCTTGAAAGTGCTTGATATTCTAACAACACAATTCCGTGCTGGATCTCCAGCGTAACGTGGCTGTAGGGGGAAAAGATCGTCTCTGCCCAGAGATTAAAAAAAACATTTCTCTGGACCTATGTCGAGGCGCAGCTGTCACCTTAAACACAATAGGCCTACCAGCCAATCAGAAACAGGGTGGAGGCGGGACTTGTGAACAAGTTTCAGCGGTGCTCAAATTTAAAATAGTTTTTTAGAACAAGTTTGAAGGTGGGAGTAGGAGGAGAAGGAGATGGAACGCTGTTGACGTGGCAGACTTGACAAGGGCGGTAGGCTTGAATTTGTTGGTGGTAGCATAAACTGTGCATTGAATGTAAC
>NW_013952741.1:410852-416147 GCF_001266775.1 Austrofundulus limnaeus
TTGCAAACCACTGTATGTGCTGTGCCTCTGACGTGTTTAAGGCTTCTTCTGCCAGTATGTTCATTTCATATTAATACTATAACTTGCAGAATTTTATTCAGTTGCAGAGTATTTTAGATAGTTGATAGGTACYCTTCAGGCAGGGAATGCTGTGTGTGTCATGGTTATAAAACTCAATGGAGGAAGACTAAGTGATGAAGGCTGCTCTGAAATTTGGTGCTGGAAAAGTTTGAAAATTTACCTTGAAAATGCTTGAAAAGTGCTTGAATTTTATTGTGGGAAAAGTGTACGAACCCTGCACCTATGTGTTGCGCTCCAAGACAACCCAGCTGTGTACTGCTTCAATCCTCTTCTGGTTCTGCCAAACCCGCATCACTCTGTGATTTATGAATGGCCAAAGAGGCCATAGTTATTTACATAGAATCCAGATCATTCTTCCCCCAAGGCAGTAATAGTATCGGTGACTTGTATCTCATCTGAGACAACTATCTTTCATATTATTTCTAAAGTAATAACTGTGTAATATCAAACTGCTGTTTTATGAAATAGCTTTTACATGAATTGCAGTAAAATGTTGGGGACTGAATTAGACATTAGCTCATTCGTCCTGTCATACTTGAGGTCTTTATTTTCTAAACAGGTCGTTTAAGGAGCAATCTACAAGTGAGGCATTAATTGTTCATAATACAGAATCCCACATCAAACTGACCAAATTATCTTTGTAAGCTTGAAACAAGCTATGAACACAGGAGTTTTAGCTAATCTGCAAGTTCCCTCTTAAAATAATATTTACTGAATATTTTGATTGAAACAGAAACTGAATGTTTTGATTTTGTTCCTAATTAACAAACAACAAGCAAAAGTTCTTTTTTCGTTTAACATCTCTTCTGCACTTTTAATTTTATGTTTATGATCCAACAGGTGCATGTCACTGTCAGATCATGGACTGCACTTTTCCTGGATCTGTTGACTTGACCGAAGTAAAATTTGATGCACAAAGTGAGGAGGACTTCAAACACAACTTCAGTCTTCTTCAGGATGCCTTCAGCAAGAAGGGGATTACAAAGGTTAGTGCTTTCGCTCTAATTTCAATAAATGTTTTGATCACTAAAGTAGTTAATTAACAAAACCTGGTAATTATAAACAGGGTTCAACTGTGCATAAAAAGGACTTTTGGGGGTCATTTACAATAGCTTATGTATTGTTATAATAGTATATAATGCAATTAAAACTGTTGTAAATGCATGGGTGATTTATTAGATTTTCAATTTTATCCACATGGTTTTGTATAAGTTAGATAAACAAGTTAAACCATGTTTAATTGTTTATGTGCCTTTTGCATCTTTGCACAGTGGCCGACTGTCTTTCCTACTTTCTGGTCTTTATTTTATATTAACGTTTAGTTACAGACATTTTGTGATCTTGATCTTCTTTGCATTTGGAGACAAACAACTCACCAAAAACCACAAACAGTTTGGCTTTAGATCAAATAACTACAATGAAACAGTACTGTATGTTTGCTCATAAAGTGTGGGTATAGTGTTTATATCAATTTTTCTTTAATAAAGCTTAAGTTTTATTTTTACAGTAGAAGTCATGTTGTTGATTATGCCTCAAAATGTTGTGTTTTTATTTTGATGCAGACAATTCCAGTTGACGATCTTATAAAGGGGGATTTTAAAAGCAACTACGAATTCTTAAAATGGTTCAAAGTTTTCCACACAGCAAATCATCACAGTGAAGATTACGACCCAGTGAAAGCACGGAACAGCCATGAGATCAGACCAATAGTGGTATCTCCCAACACACGTAAGTGTGTTATAACTTCCTTTAACTTTCATTATAAACTAAATCTTAGTTTGGTTCAGTGTCATATTTACAGCACAGTGATTTGTTTTCTCTTACTTTGTCAGGAAGCTCTAAATTGGACTCCAGCTCAAACAATAACCACGATCTAAAAGCAACTAAACCATTTCCTTACACTGAAATGTGGAAGGATGATTTTAATTGGGCCAATCCCAGTCCTCTTGGTGAGGAGTATACTTACTGCTCCTCTTGTCACACCGATCTTCACACATTTGAAAAAGGTTACAATGAGCTTAAGCGACACACAAAGACAAAGAAACATAAGAAAAATACTCAAAGTTTGCAGAACGGTGACCTAAAAAGACAAGTCAGTGAGCCGCTGCCTTGTAGTGATGCTGCTGTTAGTTTCATTCACAGTCTCTGTTACACTGGAACCTCTAAAGGGGAGGAGGCAGCGAAACAATTTGTACGCTGTAAGCTGGGGTTGCAGTACCCCACAGATATTAAATCTGTTTGCCAGCACACTCCTTACTGCGTTTACATCTATGGAGGGGTAACAGTAGGGAAGAATGACTCTGTCTCTGTGGTCCTCATAGGGTATTTTGATGTAGAGGCTTCTACTCACCGCATCCGATTTCTGGATGCTCTGCAGTCAGTGGAAGGTCCAGGAGATCAGACAGCAGCAGCAGTGGTGCAGACCTTGAAGAAATTCGATCTGTCCACAGATAATCTTGCTGTTGCTGTTTCTTTAAGCAGTAGTGGTGAAGTCTCTGAGCAGATTTACTCACATCTCAGGGAGCTCAACCCAAACGTTCTAGCCTTAGGAGGGCTGTACACTGTAGCTGATGCTGCTTGTCATGCTGGGGTTAAGGAGCTCTCCAGTCAGGCCCAAGAATTCATGGTAGACCTTTATGCCCACTACACCTCCTGCTTTACCAAGAATGATGATCTTAAGATGCTCTTCGGCTCAGATATAAGTGAGAACAGCAAGCCTTTTTACCTCAACACCAGCTGCYTTAGATTTAGCCAGTTCATCACAAAACTGTTGGAGGTGTGGGCAGATCTAACATCTCACTTCAACACTTGTCACAAAGACAACGAGCAAGCCAAGTTAATCTGCTCCCAGCTGAAGGATCCCAAACTCAAGGCAACATTTATGTTCCTGGAGCACGCCTTAACGCCTCTGCAAACTTATCAACGGGAAACACAGGGGGCTTCCTGGGCCAAAATGCCACTCATCCTAGAGAAAGCTAGTACCCTGCTAGAGACGTACACCTCCTACTTTCTTCAGCCCCATCCTGCAACTCGCTACCTCAAGGAACACAGTACTCAAATTCTTCAAAATAAGAAGTTCCATCTGCCAAGCCATGACCTCGACCTCGGTGGGAAAGACGTTGAAGATCTTCTGAAGACGTCCGTGGCTGCAAACAGCCTGACACAGCTAAACAAAGAGGCACTGTTGTTCTACATTGCACTTACTGCTCGCATTGCAGAGGAGTTACCTTTGGGTGACTCTGTGCTAAAAAGCATTGCTCAACTGCTAAATCCTCAGAACAGACTAAATATGACAAAGACAGCAGTGGAGGAGCTTGGAACCAAGCTGGGGGTCTGCAGCTCCCCTGAGGAGGTCGAAGAGCTGAAAAGAGAGCTCCAAGAGTATCAGCTGGTTGAGGAGAAAGAAGGTGAAGATGAAGACAATGTAGCACTGGTTGCCCTAGAGAAGTACTGGACCAAAGTACTTAAAGACACCGAGCCCGACTCAGTCTTCAGGAAGCTTGTTTTGACCCTCTTATCATTCCCATGTCCTCCACTTGATGCCCAGCAAGTTTTTACTGAGGTATGTGATTGAATAATCTGTATCATAATGTTTTGTTTTTGTAATATTTTGAAGTTTTGATTCATTTTCTGCTCTTGATGGTTATTAGGCTTTACAGAACGGTGACTCTGTGATCCTTTCTGAGAGTGAAGTCTTAACAGAAAGTGATGGTGACGTCACGTCTGACAGTCCTCTCAGTGACAGCAACAACCACAAGAATTCCCAGTATCACAGTGTTGGTATGTTGAAAAACAAATAATTAATGAGCAGCAAATCTCTGTCTAATTTGCAACAATACACTTATAAATATGCAATTGTATGATGTAATTATATTTATTTGATCTGTACGGGCAAAAAATTACCTTTGATGTGACGCATATATTCTTTTTTTTTTTTTAGGAATAAATGGTCTCAATGTAACTTTGAAGCCTTGTGAAGTTCGCCTTTCAAGGATAAACTGTAAGGAACACAGTTCTAGTTTTTATTTGTACAATAAATGAGACATTTTAGGGATATAAACATTGTATTTATAATATATACACACATTTTCTAAAGATCCCTGTGATGTTTTGTCTGGAGGAAATGGCATTTGGTGGAAAAAGGTAACAYATTTCATCCTTTTTGTTTTTTAAACATTTCTGTTTACATTCTGAAGGTTTTGGGTTTTATTTTTTTTATAAAGTTAGTGAGATTACTCTGACTTAAAAATGAAGTTCAAACTGAAACACAACACAATTGTTTTTTTAGTTGTGATATATTTTTTTCACTTTGCAGACTCATGTACTAACAACTTTATTATCCTAATCTTCATGGTTGATGTAATCTCTCGAGTGCATTTTCCCCCAACATTAAAGTGTGTTAATACTTAACTACTGTGTTAATTTGCATGTGCATGATACTTGGGTGTGTAATAAGAGTGTGCTGTCTCTTAGGGGACCTGTAGGAGAGGTTCTGGCTTGGAGAGCAGCTTACGTCAGAAGCCTCAGGCCCGTACAGTGTTTCAGGCTGGTGTTAGCACCTGGTCCAAACCCATAGTCTCTGTAAAGGACTGCAAAGATCATGAGTCCAGATATGAGGTGGTAGGTATGCTTATGTATACTACCAAAAGTGGCCCATGAAAATATAATGTAACAGAAACTTCACAAAAAGTTCTGGGTTTTAAAATGAAATACAAACTGAATGTCATTAACTTGGAAAAGTTCTGCTGTAAACATTAATCATTGCAGGTATTTTGTGATTGGCTGCAATAGATCCACAACAAAAATCAAGACATTCATATCAAACTACTGGGATTGACAAATTGTTTCCATTTTCCATAAAAGACCTCAAATGAAATTAAAAGGTCTTCAATTTGTGTTTAGATATTTCTTCCTGTTTTCCACAGTTAGTAACCCTAGTTTCCTTTTTTATCTGAGTAGATATTCTAACTAGGGGTGTCCCAATACCAGTTTTTCAAGACTGAGTACAAGTACGAGTACTTCAGTTTAGGTACTCACCGATACCGATACCGATACCAAGTAGCGGGGTTAGGGTGGATTATCTGTTCAACTTGTTGAATATTAAACAGAATGAAAATCAAATGCAATTATCATGCAAAAATTGATGGGTAAATATGTTTGACAATAAAAAGGTAGTGCAAACTCTGACAAGTAGATAAGTTGGTATATATATAT
>NW_013952741.1:417398-418789 GCF_001266775.1 Austrofundulus limnaeus
CTATTAAATAAATCCAGTCCAAGAAGAAAACAATGCAAACTATATCAGGCAACGTATCAACATTATTATCATATACAGTATGCCTACATAGTCATAGTAAATGTCTTCCAAACATAGGGTGGGTCACCATGTGCACCCCACTACTGAACTTCTCATGTTTTCATGAACCCTAGGGCCAACTCTTTCAAAAAAAAAAAAAAAAAGCATGTTAACAGAAAAAATTTTGGGTCTCACTACCCCCCAGGGACCACTTTGTGACCACACCCATTTTCCACTGTGACTATAAAAATTAGGGGGACAGGAAGCTTAACTGCCAATAACTTTGCTATAAACCAACCAAAATTTGAAAACAAGATATCAGCAGATTCATATTGATTAGCTCTTTCATTTAAATGGCATTTCATTAAACAAATATGCAAATAATGATGTCATTGGGGGGGTCAAAATGTCACTACCCCAACAAMATATGAAAATTTTCATCTTTTTAGTCTGTAGATTAGGGTGGGTCACTATGAACTTCTATGGTGTTTTCATGTACCCTAGAGTCCACGCTTTCAAAAAAAGCATGTTAACAGAAAAAAATTTGGGTCTCACTTCCCCCCAGGGACCGCCTTTTGACCACATCCCTTTTCCATTTTGACCATCTAAGTTAGGTATATACAGGAAACTTAACTGCCAATAACTTTGCTATAAACCAACCAAATTTTTAAAAACATGTTATCAGCTGATTCATGATTAGCTCTTCGCTTTAAATGAAATTTCATTAAACAAATTTGCGCTCGATGATGTCATCTTGGTGAAGAAAATGTCACTAACCCAACAAAATATGAAAATTTTCATYTCTTTTAGTCTGTAGATCAKTGTGGGTCACCATGCACACCCCACTACTGAACTTCTCTGGTATTTTCATGTACCCTAGGATCCACTCTTTCAACAAAAGCATGTTAACAGAAATAAAGTTGGGTCTCTCTGGCTCCCAGGGACCACTTTGTGACCACACCCCTTTTCCATTGTGACCATCAAAGTTAGGTATATACAGGAAACTTAAATGCCAATAACTTTGCTATAAACCAACCACATTTTAAAAACAGGGTATTAGCAGATTCGTATTCATTAGCTCTTCAATTTAAATGACTTTTCATTAAACAAATGTGCAAACAATGATGTCATCAGAAGGTCAAATTGTCACAACCCCAACAGAAGATGAAAATTTTCATCTTTTATCTGAGTTTACCACACAGATCCTAAATGTTCAACTTACTTAGCCTTCTCATGCACCGAAGGGTCCACTTATTCAGAAAAAAGTCTGTGTGCACGGTGAGCCACCCTAGCCCATGGACTAAGATGTTTTCTCCTTTAGAGTCAGAACTGGTCAGTTCCCTGTACAGACT
>NW_013952741.1:421677-426494 GCF_001266775.1 Austrofundulus limnaeus
TTCTTGTTGGTTCTGTTTGACTAAAACATTATTCGACCCAGTAACCGGTTATGAAGCAGCCCCCCACTCCTCCCCTCTCCCTGCAGACCTGCTGCTCGATCACGTCTTTTTTTTTTTCTTTTCTTCATCCTGAACCGTTTTGCTGGTCAACAAATAACTTTGGGCCTCAGTCAGAAAGAAATGGAGAGTTTTTATACTTTTTGCCCGAGAGGAGGATGAAATGGTGGATTTAAGGTCTTCCTCCTCCCCCCGCAGGCATTTCCTCCTCGCGACGCAGCGCTCATCAAATGTGACATCTTTTAAAAAGAATAAATTCAGCATATACTTTTTATCATATCTTTGGATCTACTTGGCCTAACATGATTTAAAAACTGGTTTAAAGTTCGTAGTCTCTGCTTTTCACTTGAGAGTCAGAGAGGGCGGCTCTTTACAGGTAGAGTTTTTTCTTCCTAAACTTTATTTAGCTCAGCTAGCGTTGACAACGCTCTGCGGGTGACGTAATCGGCTCCGCAACACGGCGAGAGATGCATAAATCTCGTGACAGAACGAATCGATAATGAAATTCATTGCCAACGCTTTTAATAATCGATTTTTATCGATTCGTTGTTGCAGCCCTAATCTACATGCAAGTTTGAGATCCTGAAAATTCTGAACTGTGCACACAATGAGTAGGGGTATGGTCAAAAACTGATTCCTGTGGAGTAGTACCTACAACTTTTATTTTGTTAACAGACTTTTTTCTGAATAAGTGGATCCTAAGATGCATGAAAAGGCTAAGRAAGTTGAATGTTTAGGATCTGTGTGGTAAACTCAGATAAAAGATGAAAAATGGCATCTTCTGTTGGGGTTGTGACATTTTGATCCTCTGCTGACATATTTGCATATTTGTTTAATGAAATACAATTTAAATCAAAGAGCTAATCAATATGAATCTGCTGATACCATGTTTGTAAAATGTGGTTGGTTTGTAGCAAAGTTATTGGCAGTTAAGTTCCCTGTACCCCTAACTTTGATGGTCACAATGGAAAAGGAGTGTGGCCAAAGCGGTCCCCGGTGGGTAGTGAGACCCACCTTTTTTTCTGTTAACATGTTTTGTTTTTGAAAGAATAGACTCTAGGGTACATGAAAATACCTGAGAAGTTCAGTAGTGGGGTGTGCATGGTGACTCACACTAATCTACAGACTAAAAAKATGAAAATTTTCRTCTTCTGTTGGGRWAGTGACCTTTTGAASCCCCYGATGACATCATCARGCAGATATTTGCTTAATGAATTGTCATGTACATYGAAAAGCYAATCAATACRAATCTGCTGATMCCTTGTTTTTAAACTTCGRTTGGTTTATASCAAAGTTATTGGCATTTAAGTTTTCTGTACCCMTAATCTTGATGGTCACAATAGAAAAGGGGTGTGGCCACAAAGGGGTCCCTGGGGGGCAGTGAGACCCAACTTTTTTTCTGTTAACATGCATTTTCTGAAAGAGTGGACCCTAGGGTACATGAAAATGCCAGAGAAGTTGGGGGGGGGGCGCATGGTGAGCCACCCTAGCCCATGGACTATAACTTTCTACAGAATTACAGAGACTTGTCTGATAAGAATAATTCTGACATTCAATCAAATGTTCTTGACTATGCAGAAGGCATGTTTGGAGCTCTAAAATCATGCTGAAGTAACAATTTTTGCATTCGAGTGGCAGCCATTTTGAAATGGCCATCTCAAAGTTTTCATTGGCCACTGGGGCTTAAAAAAAGACCTCACAAAGACATTTCTGCCAATTCTGGTTTTTATATCACTATTTGAAAAAACATCTCATATTTTGCCTAACCTATTCTGTTAAATCTGTTTYACTTCTGTTTTCTAAAGGATAACAAAGGATTCCTGACAGGAGAGCTGGTTTGGGGTAAAGTAAAGGGTTTTTCCTGGTGGCCAGGCATGGTGGTGGCTTGGAAATCAAAGTATTCTCCCCCAGGCATGCGGAGGGTGGAGTGGTTCGGAGACGGCATGTTCTCAGAGGTTACAACATGGTGGTTGATTGTTAGATTTTGTCYAGACACACTTTCAATGCAGATTCTTACGTCATTTTTTGTTTTCGTCACAGACCTACACTGACAGACTGCAGCCATTTAGTGCTTTCACACGATGCTTCTGCAAAAACTCCTTTACCAGTTTGCCTGTCTACAGAGAAGCCATCTACCAAATCATTGAGGTATTCAAAACATACAGCATCATGGGGCCTGCAGTTTGAAAACTGGTTTTCATTTCTGTAAGTCTTTTCTGCAATTTTTATTTCTTCCATCCATTTATACATCCCTTTATTCATCCATCCATTTTCAACTGTTTATCTGTGGGGAACTTGTGGATATTGCAGGTCAAACAGAGAAGCACAGAAATCAATCTCCCCAGCAACACTCTCCAAGCTGTTACCAGAACAATCCATCCAGTGGGTTCTGGGTCTTTCATGTCTCCTTTTTGAGGGATGTACTCAAAACACTTTGAAGGGAAGGTGTCTAAATGTACCAACCACCTTAGCCCTTTACCAGCTCATCTCCTATAATAAAGCTCCTCGTTCTAAAATTGAGCCCGGCCGCCCTATAGACAAAGCTCATTTCAGCTTCTTGTGACTGGAGTCTTATTTTTTTTATGATCCATAGTTGAAAACCATAGATGAGGGTTGAAACACAGATGGATCAGTAAATCAACAGGTTTATSTTTTGGTTCAGCTTTTTCACCACAACAGATTGGAGCAATGCCCTCATTACTACAGACAAAGCTCTACATTGTAGCTCTCACTATATTCTGCCATCACTTATGAACAAAGCAAAGTGTGAAATGAAGAYCTCAGCYCTAAATCCAGGTTCACACCGAATGCGTTTTGAGCAGCAAAAGCGCTCCCARTGCCTCAAGTTGGACGYACTAYATTCAGACCGGGACAGAGACTAGAWGCGTCTGAAGAGGGAGGAGCGTCTTGTTTTTATTCCGGTCTGTCTTTATGGCAGATGAAATAAAGAAAATGGCTTTGCTTTATTTACTAAGAGCAAGCGAACGTTGTGCACACCAGATAGTTAATTCACCAGATAATTTAGAGCTGGTTTGTTCGGTTAGTTTCAACACTCCAGGAGCTGCGAATTGACAAACCATTTTTTGTCCTGAGCCCAATTTACCACCACAGTCACTTTAACGAGCTGCTGACCTGCATCGCTGCTGCTATCTCCTGCCAAAACATCAACTACAGACAGTTGATTTCAGCTAAAGAGTTCCTGTCCGTCTGATTCGGGTTAGTGGACAACATTCAGGAAACCGTCACATGGAAAAATGAGTCTCTGACTGGTTGACGCGGTGCGTCAAGAAGCAAAAGTTCAGGTTTTTGAACTCCAGCGTCGGCTGCTTTGGACGCACCGCATACACGGAAAACGCTCTACCGCACCTAGCTCTATCTTGCGCGCCACGCTAAACGGGTTAAACGCGCCACACTGCTCCTAGATGTGTGTCCCTCATAGACTTTGCATGTAAACTGGCTGCTCCTGCTGCTCAAAACACGTTTGGTGTGTACCTGGYTTAGCATACCTGAGCCRAAKCCAAACAGTAGATGTGTGTTCACTTGGTTGTTTGACGTTCATTTTTGCTCACACCTTTTATAGCCCACACCRTGCCGAGCTCCTGGGAAACCCCTCTCGCTGCTGTACACAACRTCTGTTTTATCTCCATCCATGATTTTTTTAAAATATGTCTGATTCAACAACAGCTGGATTCTGGATGCAAGTAGTAGAAGCAAARYGCAGCGTCTAAGTGCTTTGAGCATAAACAAACATGCTCACAAACATCTGACCAATCATACAATAATTTTGTATGTGGAGGTGGGTGAAAAGTTATGGCGGGTTGTGGCACGAAGAAGACAAGAAATGACAATTTTCATTGTGCGACTGCAACAATAAAAGCTGATTTTGACAGTTCGGATGGAGCCTTAAGCAGTTTGCTTCCCCTGGAAAAGATGAACCAGGGCACATAGAGCCTTGTGRCAGAGCCTCGACTCCCCTCGATTCCCTACACTTGGGCTCAGCCTGAAGAAACCATCGTGAGCCACCTCCACATTGTGTTACACAATGTTGTCGCACTTTGTTACACGTGACATTCTGCTGAAATCACCATGCCGCTGGTTCCTTATTGTATGTACTGTGGCTTTAAAAAGGATGAAAGAACAGAAAGGCCACAGATGGGTTGTAAAGCTACAACCTTCTCACTGTGAGGCACTAGCTATAASCACTGCTCCACCGTGCCGCCCAAGATTTGATGTWTTATAGAGCTGAACAAATTTGTGTGCAATTTTGTGCTATAATKTTTTTTAAATGTTCCTTTTGCTCCGGACCAACAAAACACTATTGTCTGTAGTTGGCAGGCATGCGATGTGGGAAGTCGTTTGCTCGGGCAGATGGTGATAAAGATCAAGAGCTGAAGTTGATGGTAGATTGGGCTTCCGAAGGCTTTCTGCCTACTGGACCTAAGGGATTTTTACCTTCTGGTATGTGTCTGTTTTAAATTGTCCTAAAATGTCACATTTTGTTTTTTTAGAGATTTTGTCTCCTTTTCAAATTAAGCAGTACAGTTCTTGTCTGGTGACACTGGATAAAAAAAGTTATCTTGTGATAAATAACACGAGGCCACGAGATCATTTTGTTTTATCCAGTGTTACTGGATGGGCTCTGTAAAATAGAAAAATCAGCTGTATATGCAGATATTTTACAATAAGGGGCTTCATCAAAGTTTGATCAAAGGCCAGAAATATTTTTATACCAAAAATAAATAAATAAATAAATAAATAAA
>NW_013952741.1:426564-429274 GCF_001266775.1 Austrofundulus limnaeus
ACTGTATATGTGGTAAATGTTAAATATGAACAAGTTTTAACGAAGATCTTTGTAAACCAACAAAAATCAACACCTACAAAAGGATTTGAAGTGTATTTTTATTTTTTAGTTCTGTTGGTTTACATGGAGATGCAACTAAGGCCGGCGTCACACGAAAAGATAATCATGCCGATTTTTGCCCTTCCGACAATCTTAAGGAAGTCCAGATTATCTTGATGGCTCTAAAGATAATCATGGCAGATATTCCCGCCGTGGGTGGCAAGTTAAGAAGGATCTAGTCGGCTCGGAAGGATGTCGGGACGACTCCGACCTCAAATCTGGGATATTCAACATGTTTGATTTTTTTTGGCCCGAAATCACAGTGTGTGTAGTGTTCAACTGAGCTCTCAGCCTGTGAATGAGACATGTGGCCAATCAGAAAGTGAGGTGACGTAAACACGGAGGGGATTCCAAAATACAGAAGACAAAAAAACTTGTGACTCACCAGAAAGTCCGCTGGACGTTAAAAGTCCTATGGAATTGTTTTTCCTCTGGTGAAAATAGTCCAGAAACWATCAACATTGTTTCTTCCTTGTTGCAAATGTTTATTTACTCTGAACTCACGTCTCTCTGCAGGTCACGTGAGATTTTTCCTCTGACATTTGAAATCTTGCGAGATTTCAGGAAATCTCATGTGATTTAATATCGGACATCTGAATCATGAATGAAATATCTTTACGTGTGTGGTGTGTTGTCTCTTGCTGTGTGACTGTACACCACACACTGTAGGACCAAACCTGGTAGATCCATGATTTTTTATCCTCATGTGTGGGCTCTCTCAGTCTTTGAAAATCATCCGACTGTTTTAAAATCTTGCAGTTTGACGCCACCTTAAGTCTTCCTGTTGAAAAGGAGATTTGCCTTTCCACTGTCGCCAATGTGCTTGCTCAGTCTGGTATACTGTGATGAAGTGATTCAATGCAATCTGTTGGCTTCTTTAGACGTTTTTTTTTATACAGTGCCCTGAGGTAACATTTGTTGTGGCTTGGCGCTATAGCATAAACTGAATTGAATCCATAATTTAAATTCTCTTTTATAAGTTGTATATTCTTTTYATAATTTGGTTTGATGTATTCTTTTTTCAGATACTCAAAGCCCCCCTTCACGTCCAGATTCTCCTGAATCCACTGCGTCTGACTATCAGCCCCCGCCTAAAAGAAAGTATAACAATAAAAATAAGACAGTCACCTCTGCCACCAGCTACAGCAGAGGTTAGTACCATTTTTGAAAAGTTCTTTAGATTTATATAAAGATGTTAGATATACCAGTCAGATTAGGTCCTCATTCTTCATCATTGTCATTATTTTGCAATTTGTTTTTATATTCGTTTACAGAATCTTTAATAGAAAAGATCAAAGAGACAAGCAAAACAATTGAAGGTAATGTTAGAACTTTTCTGTAACATTTTTAAGATAAACACATTTTTGGTATTAAGTAAATGTTTTTATTTCAGATTTTTGCTTGTCTTGTGCGTCACCTGAGATTGATGTGCCACATCCGTTGTTTGAAGGTGGTTTGTGTCCTAAATGCAAGGTGATCTATAAAAACAAAAATCTATTTTTGTTGATGTGTCTACATGTCTAACCTTTACCTGAAACACAGCTTCAGTGGTGTATTTGTCTGAGAAAAGGCTGTGTTGCTGTTTGCAGGTGAACTTCTCAGAGACACTGTACCGATAYGATGACGATGGATATCAGTCATATTGTACCGTGTGCTGTGCAGGATCTGAGGTCATTCTGTGCAGCAATAACAGCTGCTGCAGGTAAATACTAATCTTTTTATGCATCTCTCCAAGTTTGGTGACATACTGTATGGCTGTTATTTGTTATTTGACTTTTTTAACATTGTTTCATTTATCATTCACCTGTTGTCTCATGTCAGGTAGATTAGATCCAGTCTCATTGTTCTGCAATGGATTCTTGTATAAAAAAACAAGTTAACTAAAACCAAACTAACATAAACCAAGCTTAGATTATGTATATTTGCCTACATTTTTCTTGGATAAATTAATTATCAAGCCTCAAGGAATGACGAACAAGCAGCAGATCTGGTTGAGCTCTCTTTACTTGCTGCAAGGAATTCATATACAGACAGACAAAGTACTATCCATACGATGCCACGAACATGAACTGAATTTCTGTAAAACAGTCAGGTTTTTAAAGGGTCCTCTTCAAAGGGGTTGAGTGTCCTCCTGTTATACAACCATGCAATCTCCTGTTCTCCCCAGGGGTTACCYCCCACCAGCTTAACAGCGGGTCTTAAAAGTAACTGAACTCTATAATCTAAGTTAGCAGTTTGGGAAGTCAAAGATCAACATCTGTGTCTTCACTCTAACAGCACAACTGAACACAAGCCATTTAGAGGTCATGGAAAAACAAAACACAGATCAGAAATTAATATATCTTGTAATTAAATGAACCATAATGTCTTAAAACACAATTTAACCAACAATCTTCATTACATTTTCCGGCAGATTGTTAGCAGTGACACTGTGTCTCTCTCTAACCCTAACTGTATGCCAGAGCACAGTGCGTCATACAGCTCTGGAAAAAATTAAGAAACCACTTTAAAATTATTACCTCTACCAGGGAGGAGGTAATGTTTTTGGTTGCGTCTGTCTGTCTGTCTGTCTGTCTGTCTGTCTGTCTGTCTGTCTGTCTGTCTGTCTGTC
>NW_013952741.1:430852-435807 GCF_001266775.1 Austrofundulus limnaeus
CAAATAAAGTCTAATGTTACAACTAATCATGGATTCATTTAAAATGTGGGAAATAAATTATTTTCAGCGATTGAGAGGATTAGTTGTATTTTTTAACTGATATTTTTATATCTATAAGAGCTATAGTTCTTCTGAAGTGTTACAAAGACAATGACTTTTAGAAACAGCCTGATTTGTGTTTTTTCACCGATAATAGTTTCTTTAAAACCTAGTCCAGAAGTAATTAGTCCATGGGCTAGGGTGGATTTCCRTGCTCAGCTAATCAATRCAAATCTGCTGATACCTTGTTTTTAAACTTTGTTTGGTTTATAKCAAAGTTATTGGCATTAAGTTTTCTGYACCCCTAATCTTGATGGTCACAATAGAAAAGGGGTGTGGCCAAAAAGGGGTCAGTGAGACCCAACTTTTTTTCTGTTAACATGCATTTTCTGAAAGAATGGACCCTAGGGTTCATGGGGGTGGGGGGGTGCATGGTGAGCCAACCTAGCCCATGGACTAAATAAGAAACAGGTTTATTTTGAATAAACTGAATGACCTGAAACGGGTGTGTCCACTCCTGGGCCACTATCCTGCATGCTTTAGAGGTTTCCTTGCTCAAACACGTGATCTGAATGAATGGGTGACTTCTGCAAACATCAAGAGTAATTCAKTCACTGAATCCAGTGTGTTTGTGCAGGGAAATGAGTAAACCATGCAGGATTAGTGGCCCTTAAGGGTCAGGACCGGACACGCCTGGCCTAAAAGATGGTGTTTATGACAGTTTTTTTTTCTTGTTGATGCAAATTAAAATTTTGCTCCAAAACACCCAAGAGAAGTGCAGTCATTACAGGACACGAAACATTCGCACTGTAACATGTTTTTTCTGTTTCTGTGTTATGAATCAACAATCAAAGACTCTTTTTAAGTCAGCAAGCTAATCTATAGGAAAATAAACACCAGACATCAAGATATCGACACTGAGTATGTCTGGATTATTTTTGTCCCCACCTATTTCAAGTAATCACATTCCTAGTTKGAACAAAATTTTCTGGTGGTTTTGGTTAATGTATTTGTTCACATTCTTCATGAATTTTAATTCTTCTAACAGACAGTTGCTGTAACAGTGATTGATAATTTTTGAAAATCATCCTTTTCTCAGTTTGCACACTGATCATTTTGTCCTCTGTCTTCCAGGTGTTTCTGTAAGGACTGTCTTAACATCCTGGTGGCTGAAGAAACCTTTGACAAACTAAAAGAGGTTGATCCCTGGAACTGCTACATGTGCGACCCGGAGAAGTGTGAAGGAAACCTTAAACTGAGATCAGACTGGAACGTCAAGGTTCAAGAATTTTTTGCCAACAACAGCTCCATGGAGTTTGTAAGCAGCACACATGAAATGAATTCATCTAAAGTTTGTTTTGTCTGTGACTGTTATTGTTGTTGACTTATCAATATTATTCACTAAGAAGCAATATGGTGAATGAACTGAGTCTTTCTATCCAACCAGAAAAAACATCCTGTGCCCTCATTGGCCCGTTCACACAGCAGTCTACAAAACTAATCTAAATCACATTCATACACTGATGGGACGCACATCAGAAGCAGTGTAGGTTCAGTGTCTTGCCCAGGGACACTTTGACATGTGACTGACTAGCGGTGGGTTCAAACCGTCAACTTTCACATTGGAGGAACATCTCCCCTAACCATTCAGCCACAGCCGTCTCAAAGATGTTATGAGATGAGACCTGTGAAAAAAGAAAACATAAGGAGCAATTTTGATTCTCTCACAGTCACTAGCTACGTTCACATGGGCATAAGTAATGGGATTAAATGGCCATTTGGAATAAAAATGTGTCATGTAAACACCCCATTTGGATTATTCTGACCCAATTCAGCTCGRTCTGAATAAATTTGTAATCGGAATGAGAGAGGTGGTTAATGCCGATTGATAATCTGAACAGCGTGCATGTAAACGCTCCAATCATTTTATTCTGATTGTGGAAAACTGACCTGACTGTGCATGTCTGCTGACTTTCATCCACCGGTTTCTGCACATTTGTGGAGGGAGGGAGGGACAGCAGCGCTGTAGTTTTCAGCAGCACAGAACTTTTCCTCCTGTTCTCTCATTCAATAAATAAGGAAGACACACAGCCTGTGCCGCTTCACCCCAAAATATAAAAACATCTGCATCACCTGCAGCTCAACCAGGGAGTGCAGTAACATCTCCCCCATTATTAAAACCTGTCGCAGGTCCATTCTGTGCTCAGAAGCTTTGTTTATGTTCATCACAGAAGTAGAACTTCTTCTGTGGGTTTTTTAGGGAAAGTTAGCAACTGTGCATGTCAGTGCTTCTGTTCTGAATAAAAGCCTGGTGCATGTGAACACTCGTCATGATCGGATTGTGCCCATGTAAACGATACATTCKGATTATTTAGTCTGMATACATTTCAATCCGATGAAAAAATTTGCACATGTGAACATATCTACTGTTTACCACTTACCTGAAAACTAAAATTAATTCCAGACCCTGTTTTCTTACTTCCAGTTCGGGTTCAGTTTTTTCTCAATWTTAACAATTTCTGCTTTCACCTCAGTTATGCTGAATCCTTGGTTRAAATCCTACAAAACGGGTCATAGAACCTGAACTGTTTTCAGATCATGATTTAGTTACAAATGTCTCTCTTTAGGGGGAAATTTGTATTGAAATTGTAAAAGATTTAGGGTTTCCTCTTAGTTTCTGGCCTTGTGGTTGGGATRTCAACAACACAAAGAATTCAAGTTTATTTTTTGTTTTTTAATAACATCAATTTGCATATGCTGCTCCTACCAGTTTTATCTGTGTGTCACATTAGAGGTGTTTATTTGAGGTTTGATGAATAAGACCCAGTTGTGATATACATACTGTAGAGTGCCATCTAGGGTTGGGCAACATTGACACACAACTTTATCATCATTAATTGTGGTATTTAGCCAATAACATTAATGTGACGATTATTAGATGACAGTTGCACTTGCATGTGGCTGACATTGTGGCCTAGGTCCACATTTTCTGGCTTTCCTTGTACTCCGGTTTATGTCAGATGGCGGTAGGTTTTACATTCTCATTCTCAGAAATTGGGAGGTCTTCTGGTGGAGAGGAATGGGGTCTGGTAGTTTGTCTATTAGAATTTGGGGAACATTTCACTTTGGTGACACAGAAATCCCCTCCATCTGTACTCCGTGTTCAATCCATGTGTCACCAACTTCTGTTTGACCTCCACATAGCTTGGCTATCAGCTGATGTGATTTCTCTTGTTCTTTATATTCAACAGGAACTTGTTTCATCAGGTTTACAAAATAGGATGTTTGAAGCCGTTAATTCTGAACCAGAAGGATTCAAACTGAGCTCATCTGCCTTAAACAGGTGTTTTCACTCCAAAACCACGTTGAAATTGTCGATAAAGATGACAGACTTGTCAGCAAAAAATTTTAATCCAGTTGTTTGACATCAGCAAGTACTGAAGGGGGTCTCTGCAGAACATGTTGTCTTTTGGGCGGAGGCGGAGACGGCCCTACTCATGGAGTAGCTTGGCCTAGTCAGACAGGAAGCAATGCTTTTTTTAAGATTAATTTTAGACATAACTTGAGAAAGGAAGGTGCTATCTGCACAAAATTTGATTGCCGTACATATGGAGGGTTGGTCAAAACAATTCAACTAGCCTGTAAAAAGATTGCTAAAAATCAGTATGAATATGAATATTGGTCATAATTTGAGACAGGAAGAAGCTAGCCACATGAAATTTTAAGTCAAATTATGTTTACTTTTTCGAAAAAAATTATTTGAGTCATTGTTCTGTTTTAAACTGTACCTAGACAGTCAATAAATCTTTTTTTTTTTTTACTATTATTACTTCCTCTTTTAAGTTGCCCCACAAGACATATCATTCTGACCAATCATGGGTAGGTCCGCCTCCACCCACAAGACAACATGTACTGCTGAGACCCCTATTTGGAATTTTTCATCGCCACCTCATTCTGTGGGGATGAGCCCACTGATGAATGCCTCCATCTTGAGATCCTGAACATTGTTCAGTTAATGAATAAAATCCTCTTTCAAGATATCTGACTGATGCCTTATGACTCTGGAGCTAAATTGGGGTCATAAGTTTTGTTCAAAAAAATTGAAACTGAAAAAAAGGAGATTTGAAACTGAAAAACAATTTTGAAACTGAAAAAATAATTTTGAAACTGAAAATATATATTTGAAACTGAAAAAAATATTTGAAACTGAAAAACAATGTATTAGAATCCGGAAAAGTTTTAAACATCTTGTCTTTTCAGTTTCAACATTTTTTTCAGTTTCAAACTTTTTATTTTCAGTTTCAGACTTAAGACCCAGATTTAGCGTGAGGGGCGGGGCCTCGGATGACAGGTGGTGCAGAATCGTGATTGACAGCTCAACACAGGCTGGACAAGGTGTTGCATTCAGGAACCAGTGGAATGTTGTCAGTCCAATAAACGTCTGTTATTAGAGGTTATCAGTTCCAAAATGTCTGCAGACTGTCCCTCCTTTACCTCCTAGTAGGTTGGAAGGCACTTATCAGTCATTTGAATGCCAGATAATGTGCATTCAGATAATATGCTTTTAGGCTTAGTGGGTTTGGCTTCTCCCCCGGGACGTGGAGCCCAGGCGGTCTGCCCAACTCACTTTGACCGGGGGAGGCACTCGATCTGCCGCATGGAGATCTAAGCTGTAGCCAAGGGTCGCTCAAGACATTGATGCCAACAGACAGACAGCGGAGTTTTCAGGGTCTGCTCAGACATGTTTCAAACTTTATTCATCATGGGCCTCATGTACAAAGGCTTGCGTGGATTTCTTACTGAAATGTGGCGTACGGTCAAATACAGAAAACAGCGTACGCACAAAAAAATCCAGATGTATCAAATCGTGCGTACGCCTGTGTCGTGGCAAAGATGGTCAGAAACACGGCGAAAAG
>NW_013952741.1:435817-437730 GCF_001266775.1 Austrofundulus limnaeus
AATTTGAAACTGAAAAACAATGTATTAGAATCTGGAAAAGTTTTAAACATCTTGTCTTTTCAGCTTCAACTATTTTTTTTTTTCAGTTTCAAATTTTTCTTCCAGTTTCAAACTTTTTATTTTCAGTTTCAGACTTATGACCCCGATTTAGCGTGGGGGGCGGGGCCTCGGATGACAGGTGGTGCGGAATCATGATTGACAGTTGAACACGGGCTGGACAAGGTGTTGCATTCAGGAACCACCAGCTATGAGTGGAATGTTGTCAGTCAACCAAATACAACCAACAAGCCATTTGCTACTTTTTGAGATCTAAGCCCTAAAAGGCAGTGGGGTATTTTGGCTGTAATTGTGCCACAGATCAAGCTCTATAGGCGGGGACAGATTCGGAGCAGCAGCTCAGAGCTGTTCTCCAGCGGTTCTTGGGAGCTGCGCAAGCGCTCGGACTCTGAAATGTTTTAAAATTTAATCCTCTGTTCTCTGTGGTGTATTGAACATTTCCTGAAAGTGCAGTGTTTCCCCTACCATTATACAGGAGGGGCGGCCAGCCCCTCTAAGAATTTCACGGCGTGTAGTCATTTTTATTTAAATAAGTCCAGATCAAGTACAGAGCTATTTTTTGAGTCCCTCCATATCCACCTCTCACCAAACTTGGGGAAAGAAGACGGCGTAGAGTGAGGCTGAGCGCTGTCTGTGGTCCTCACAAAGATAGGAAGACGTGTGTGCGCACCCGATGAAAACTCTGCTTTTAATCACGTAGCACTGATGCGACAGCTTTGCAAGCTACTTTTTCTTTCTTTAAAATAACATGTGACAGGTGAAGCCACAGCATGGTTACCTTATCAATAATGTAGAATCACCAACACAGACCCCACGTGCGACCAGGTTCCCCCGAGTCCGTTCATGTTCTATAGATACCGCTGATCAGCAGCGCAGCTGTAATGTCCCTCAACTTTTAAAAAAGTAACCAGAGTAGTTTGTAAACTCAAATCCAGACAGAATCAGCTGCTGTACAGGACCTGCTGGACTCAAACATGGAGCTCCTCTCCTCTTCTCTGTCTCACACCGCAGGTCAGACAGACTGTTTCAGGAGCATTAACCTTAAGGGCCCAGATAATAATCGGTCTTTAAAATGTGGTAATAAATTATTTTCAGTGACTAAGAGGAAGTTTTTTTGATAGTTGCATAATTGAATTTTCTAAACGTTATCCTTTATATCTACAAGAGAGTTATAATGATTATTAGAAAGGACATGATTTGAGGTTTTTACTGATAATATTTTATTCAAAACATGTTACAGAAGTCATAAGAAGCAGGTTTATTTTGAACAAACATTACAGATGTGTTCATTCCTACAAAACTGTCAAATATAATTACAAACAACACTAAACTGATTCAGATTAACTTAAAATAAATCATGTTTTATAATAAAATGTGTTTCCTGCTATAAAGAAAAATCCTTTTAATCATTGATTATGACTTGAAATGACTGTTGTCATTAACTCATAAATTTCTAAACATATTCAAAACACAAATGCAAAGTTATAAATTATTAGAGAGCCCTTAAAAAGTAAAGACAAAAGTCAAACATATTTTAAAGGGTTTAAGCATTTGAATTATACACGTTTAAAGGAACAGCAATAACAGACAGAATGTTTGTTTTGATTTGTTTTTATCAGCAGAATAACACATTTCTTGAGAACGAGATCTTTCCCTAAGGAAAGGAGAGGCAGTGAAAGGTTTTTATTTTTTGATAGCTCTCCATGAGAGCTGAAACAGTTCAGTCTGGGAGAAGGGAGCTTTGATCTCAGGTGGTCAAAGGTCAACCAGTGGCGAGACGAGGTGAGGTGAAATGGGCGTGACACTACAAAACTGAAAAGACAAGATGTTCAAAACTTTTCCAGATTCTAATATAT
>NW_013952741.1:437799-442059 GCF_001266775.1 Austrofundulus limnaeus
GAACAAAACTTATGACCCCAATTTAGCTCCATACATGACGTCATCTGTGATCTCCAGTATCTTCGCCGTGAGATCAGACACCATATTATCAGCAAAGCTAAGAAACTTGGTTTTCATCCAGATGCTATGGTCTCCCTGTCAGTCAGTTCATACCAGCTGTATTCTTTGGTTTTGCACCAATAATACTAATAATAATAATGAATTTAATTTGTAACGCACTTTTCATTAACAAAAATCTCAAAGTGCTWCRAAAAAATAAAAAATGAGTTCCAAGAGATTTCCAGGAAGGCCTGCTCCTCGATTCATTTTCAGCCTCTCCAGTTTATACCACGGTATGAATATGATCAGTACAGTCAAACCTGTTACACACACATTAACTACATTGACAGGACACATTAGAATGCAGTGCCAAAAAAATAATAATAATAATAATATGACACACTGACAGCAGTCATCACATGAAGCATGGATTAAAGCCTGGACTTCGAAGCTTTTCTGCTCTCATTAAAGATGCATAATCCCTCCATTAAACTCAAAGCTATTACACACCTCACATCAGTTGATTTTTTTAGAAACAACTACTTTTAAAGGCCCACACTTCAAAGATACACATGTCCTGGACGTTAAGTCTTCTTCAAGGGCACTGACACACACGCTCTATTGTATAAAACGGGTTTTCATCCCAAGCACGCATATGCAGGACTGATTAAATCTCAATTGTTAAGATTTCACAGAATTTGCACACAGCACGCAGATTTTAAAGCTGCAACTAAGGTTTTGTTTCTAGCTCTGGGCAGAAGAGGTTATTCGAGGTCCTTTCTGAGAAAATGTCTGAGGACATTCCTGATGACCAAACCAACTGCTGTGGAAACTATGATCCCATTTTTTTTTACTAATTATTCTCTTTCTGCTATGAAATTGGTTAGAAACATCAAAATAATTTTGAAAACTTTCAACTGGAAAGCAAACTCTTAAAGGGATCCATGATTAGTTGTAACATTAAACTTTATTTGATAAACATTGATAAAAACGATAAAAACTGAACATCCTACAGTATTTTTACAGTTAAAGTATATTTTTATCCTATAAAGTCCAATGTTACAACTAATCGGGGATCCCTTTAACAGATCATAGGATTATTGGGGCCTACAGAAGGAACAAAAATCTAAAAGACTATTTAGTGGATGCAAAGCTAAAACCACTCACCATGCCAAAGGTCAACAGGAATTCTTCAAAAAACTGAAATGGGGTTCAAAACAAATTTAATAAGAATCTTCAAAATGTCCACTAGAAGGTGTCCTAGGACAAGAAATTGTGTATATCTGATTATATGTCAGCAGTGTGGAACCCAGTACGTGGGGGAAACTGGAAACACACTTCTGACCAGATTAACACAACACAGACATAATATTAATAAAAACAAAGAAACTCACACACCTCTGGTCCAACATTTTATTCAGCATGGCTGGAATTCTGTTAAAACCACAGTTGTGGAGTGTAATCCCACCTGGTCCCTCGCTCAAAGGAGAGCTGAAAGACTCTGGATCACCAAATTGGACACAGTGACACCTACAAGGTTAAATGAAAAATAAATAATTAATTAAAATATTATTTTATGATGGATCTGGTTCGTTGTTAGTAATGTTATTTACGTCATTATTTGTACCTGAAATTAACCTGATCCAATTAAATTACTTCATATTAACCTGCTATGGTTGACCTTTAACCCTGAGGTTAACCCCGCAAATTTAAAACCTCAGGTTAACCTTTGATGACTCGTTTCTATCCATCCCCCTGATCTCAAAATCTAAATGATAACCCCAGGGATTTAATGTCTCAGGTTAACCCCTGACAATTTAATTTTAACTGACCCACCTGACCTCAAATTATAAAAATTAACCTTTACAGACAAATACTTATCTGTCATGAAGGGAGATAATTACCTAAAGCATTATCTTTCCTGTGAAGAAGCACCTACCTGCGTCGGAAAATAAATACTGAACTGTTCTGAAAAAGAAATACTCACCAGTTTTAAAGATGTGCTTCTCTGGGCTGAAGGGCACTGCATTCTAATGTGTCCTGTCAACATAGTTAATGTTTGTGTAACAGCACGTGCATCGTGGGTGTGATCATCTCACTGGTGAATTTYCACGTTGAATCAGAGTCATCGAGTCGGTGCTTCAAGAATTGTACTATTTTGCAACACATTTGTTGAAGAGCTTCAAGCCTCTTTTTGCCTTCACTAGACATATCCATGTATTGTGGATATGAATAGAGACTATAAATAATATCGATATGACTGTACTCTATACATTTAATCCACTTTTTTTTATAAATTCTGACCCAACTTCTACACCATTAAGGTTTTTGTTTTATTTGCATTGCATTTAAAGCAATTAATTTGTGTTAAGAGCATCCTCAAAATGTATTTCTTTAAACAAGTTTAGAAGACAAGCAGTACTTTAATTTGTTTTTCTTTCTAAATGTTGTTTTTTTTTTTTTTTTGGGTTGATGTCCGTTTGTGTTTTGTTACAGGAACCTCACAGAATTTACCCGTCTGTCCCAGCTGATAAGCGCAGACCACTCAGGGTGATCTCCCTTTTTGATGGTATTGCAACAGGTATGTTCATTGTATTTTAAAGGAGTAATACAGTACTTTTGTCTTTGTATATCAGGGCTTAAAGTTCTCCATCGCCACAATGGATTTCCATTATTATGAATGTGGTGGTCTGGGTGGATTTCCGTCATCTGGAAAAATGAGGAAAAAACTCTGGTTGTTGTTTATTGTGGTCTTGTTAAATCCACCCAATCTAATGATACGGGACTAAAAAGATGCTGCTTTTAACAAATCAAACGAATCCCAAAGCCATAGTTTTATCCAATCAGAGCAGAGCAGGGCGGGTCTCTCTGATGTCGGTGAGGCCAGGTGCAGCAGAGAGTCGGCAGGTGAACGCACCGATCAGTCCTGAGTGAGCAGACCCCTCCTCCCGCACTTCACTCCCGAGCTACCAGAGACTTTGGTATCTGAAACCCAATTATATTAAATTGAAAAATATATCATGTTCGTTTACTCCAATATGTGTAGAGGGAACAAATACAGAATTAAGACTTGAATGTTATGCGTAAGCAAGAAACACATACAAACCAACCGGCTGAGCCACTTACAGACTTTAATAATAAATAATAATAATAATGCATTAGTTTTATATAGCGCTTTTCGAGACCCTCAAATTCTGCAAATGCCTCTGAATTCAGGAAGCAACACATTACAACACGTTCTTCTTGAGCCCAGACCCTTTTCTGGCATCACATCAGATCCAGGGCAGAGCTCCCTATGGAAGAGCTGGGCTCCGTAACACCAGTTTTAATTACTAGTGGGAACAAAAGTTATGTGTTGTGCGTGATTAAGGCATGTATTAACTAATGTATCAAGGAGAGTACACCGTGACAGGTCACTCACACCAGATTGTACCTCAACTAAATCACAGTTTAATCATAAAAATAGATAATTACGCAAAATACATCCTAGTGAACCTCAAAATAAAACAGTATGTGTGATGCATTAAAAATKAGTGATAAACTGAATAAATTTTCTTCAAAATGTTGGTGTGTTTGGACTGTTATTATCTAACAATGCCATAGTCACGAGCGTAAATCTTTTTCAGTCAAAATATTTTCTTTCTCTTCAACCCATGATATTGTAGGGGTCATTGTTCTCTGAACTGAAAGAATGAACTACTTCAAATTCAAAACATTTGCACAGGTGATTCAGACAAGTAAAACATTGATGTTTCATCAACTTTAAACCATAATGATTATTTTAGATAATAAGATTTTTATACAGAAAAACCATACATAGCTGAAATCATACTGAGGGAGAAAAGAGATGTGTCCTCTTTTCTCCTGTAACTTTGATAGACATTCTCTGATTATCAAAATGCATAATAACTTTCAGTTAAGAGAACAATAAATCAAATAATAACTGATTAAGAAGAAGAGAATGTCTCTGAAAAGTTAAGGCAATCTGAGGTGGCCTAAATTCAGTTCTAAGTGGAACAGAGTTTTTGGCCCTTTAAAGGGATCCTCGATTAGTTGTAACATTAGACTTTATATGATAAACATATACTTCATGGAAGAAGAACCACAGCTTAGCCTGTTAGCTTTAGCGTTTGCCCCGATGCTATCACCATATATATGTATTAGCTCAGCGCGACACATTCTCCTCTCGTCACTGAGGTCCTCCATCCACATGACAGAGAG
>NW_013952741.1:442444-443869 GCF_001266775.1 Austrofundulus limnaeus
GTCCTCTTTTCTCCTGTAACTTTGATAGACATTCTCTGATTATCAAAATGCATAATAACTTTCAGTTAAGAGAACAATAAATCAAATAATAACTGATTAAGAAGAAGAGAATGTCATTTTTACAGGTTAAGGTGACCTGAGGTGACTCGAGGTGACCCCTACAATATATTATCAAAGACTTTGCATTATGAAACTCTTGTTTTTCGTCATTAAACTTAAAAAACCTCTTTCCATCATGACAGGATATTTGGTGCTGAAAGAACTCGGCTTCAAGATTGAGAGATACATTGCTTCTGAGATTTGTGACAACTCAATCACCGTGGGAATGATCAAGCATGGAGGGAAGATTGAATACGTCAACGATGTTCGCGCCATCACAAGGAAACATGTGAGCTCAAACTGCAGAAACATCAGGCTTCAACTACTTTAAAACGAGAACTGAACTCCAGCTTTGTTTGTTTCAGCTGGCTGAATGGGGTCCTTTTGATCTCCTGATTGGAGGCAGTCCCTGTAACGACCTGTCCATGGTCAACCCTCTACGTAAAGGATTATTTGGTATGCAACTTACTTTTTACCTTTGTAGAAAGAATGGTTTTTATGTATCCTCTTCTCTTTGATGACTTGTTGACATGTTTTTTCTGCAGAGGGCACTGGGAGACTTTTTTTTGAATATTACCGCATACTGAACATTTTGAAGCCAAGGGAGGACGACAACCGCCCGTTCTTCTGGTTGTTTGAGAACGTGGTTTTCATGAGTGCCCATGACAAATCTGACATCTGCCGGTTCCTGGAGGTGATATTTCTCATAGTGCTGTCAGTATGTTGTAAATAGAAAAACTTCAGTTTGTTTTAATGTTCAATGTGTTTTTTTTTCTTTTTTTAGAGTAATCCCGTTCTTATTGATGCTGTGAAAGTCAGCCCTGCTCATAGAGCACGCTACTATTGGGGCAACATTCCAGGCATGAAGAGGTATAAATTATGACCAATACACAGTGTTGTATAAAGTACCACAAAGTGATACTTGAGTAAAAGTACAAGTATCTTACCATAAAATTACTTTAGTAAAAGTCTCCTTTAGGAATATTATTTGAGTAAAAGTCTTAAAGTATCTGATATCTTTTGTACTGAAGTATCAAAAATAAATTTCTGACATAAAATGTATTTGAGTATTAAAAGTAAAAATATTGAGTAAAATGAGTGGTTAGATTTTCCAAAATGATATTTATTGGGGGGTGGCCTCTTCAGAAACATTTTTCTAAATGACTATTAAGATATTAATATTAAAAAAATTTAGGATACACTAATGTAGCTGTTTCAGGTATGTACTATAAATATTTATATGTACTAGGGCTGCCACAATTAGTCGATTAATCGACAACTAATCGATTATTAAAATAATAGATGACTAATTTAATAATCGATTAG
>NW_013952741.1:444064-445485 GCF_001266775.1 Austrofundulus limnaeus
AATATCTGCAGAGCAGAACCTGTCTTCCACAGCAATTATTTTTAGTTAGCATATAGCCAAAATCTATCAATAGTTATATAATAGCAGCTACATTCTGGCGCGATAAGCTGTATGTTTTATATTCARTTAACGTATGATCTGATTAGTCGACTAATTGAAAAAAATAATCGGTGATTAATCGACTATAAAAATAATCGTTTGTGGCAGCTCTAATATGTAATGTATATCCCACATAAATCTTCAGGCTACATAAGTCTGATATGTCCTGCTGGAGTGTGACATGATTTGTGTCGTGCAGCTGTGATGGATTGTGTACAAACTAATACAGTGTTAAAATGGTATATCTACTGTATATTTATATGTCTCATTCAACCACAATTAGATTCACTCTATCCAGGAGGCAGTTTATCTTTACAGTATTTTTTTTAATAACAAGCCAAATGAAAACAAGCAAAAATTAAATAAAAGTAATGACTTTCTACTTCTTGCTCTTTTTAAAAATGTAAGAAACAGAAAGTACAGATAATTGTGTGAAAATGTAAGAAGTAGAAGTCAAAAGTAGGCTGAAATATAATTAAGTAAAGTACAGATATCCAAAGATTTTACTTAAGTACTGGAACAAAGTAATTGTACTTAGTTACTTTACAGCTCTGCCAATACTTAGGTGTTTCTAAATATGATACTTATGTCTGAACACTTGTGTTTGTTTCTGTTTTTTAGACCTGTTACTACGTCACTTAGTGACAAAGTCGTTCTCCAGGACTGTTTGGAAATTGGGCGCAAAGCTGTGGTAGAAGAGTTTTTGTGATACATATTTGTATAGACAGCTCYGTGTCTTGTGCTTTTGAACTGAGACTTTAAAATGGTCATCTCTCCCTGCAGGTTGACAAGGTTCGCACAATCACAACAAAGTTAGACTGCGTACGTCATAGGAAGACGGGGAGTCTTCCTGTCACCATGAATGGGAAGGAGGACAATCTGTGGTCCTCAGAAATGGAACTGTAAGCCTGAATCCCATGTCCCAGTCTTTTAGACTTAGAGTCATGAATTTGTGGTTAAAATATTCACAGTGAAATGAAACACCCCTTCGAAATGCTGATATGTCATCATTTGTTACAAACTCAGACACTGACAGACATGTGTTATGCAAAACCAACTTTTTTGAGCTTTATATCATGTTATAAGGTCATTCCTTCGTCAACAACATACACAGAGTGTTGCTTTGACTCATTCATGCATGTTTGAGAAATCCTTGAATTTTCTGTAGCCATCTGGAGCTGTCTAAATGCTTGCTGATACAAAGCTCCACCTATTTACACAAAACTCCTCCCTGGAGCTCAGTCTGAGGCATATATTTAGATTCTATACTATAATAAAGTAACTATGTCACCTTCAGTTGTTATTAAAATGTTGTTTATATG
>NW_013952741.1:446200-449458 GCF_001266775.1 Austrofundulus limnaeus
GTGGTGGCGACCCGCGACCATGGAGATATAAACAGCTTTTTATAAGGTAAAAATAATATAACAAGGTCTTTGTCTGCAATGATTAGACATGTTTTTTTATTATTGTCATTAGTGATTATCTCAGTTTCGGCTAAAAGACTTGACAAAATCCTACACACTGTGCCTTTAAAAAACCTGCTGAAGTGGGAGTGTAGGTAGGAGGTTCTTAAAGGGACAGAGGCCAGTTTTAAGGTGTTTAGATGGTGTTTCTGGTTTTAGATAAAGTTGTTCCATTATTCGTCACATTTGTTTCTCATCTGTTCTTTCAGGATCTTTGGCTTTCCCAAGCACTACACAGATGTGAACAACATGAGCCGGAGCCACAGGCAGCAGCTCCTGGGTAAATCCTGGAGCGTCCCGGTCATTCGCCACCTGCTCGCCCCACTGAAGGATTACTTTGAGTGTGAATCAGGACAGTGATGTGAACCTTTACATCACGGCTCGTCCTTCCTTACCTTCAGAGTTCTTAAAAAAAAACCTCACTCAGCATTTTAGATTTTAGCTCTTTTAATCATGTTTGTCTGTTGATCATGTTCGTCCACCACTCGCAGATTGTGGTCTTTTTTTTTTTTAGTGATGTTGGTGTGATGCTGACAATGGTGCTAAACACAGATCTGTGTCACAAAGTGGGAGAAGTTTAACTCTAACCATACTCAGGWTTTAAATTTCTRATTCATGTTTACAATCATGAAAAAGTGAAATAGAAGCTTCACCTCTCAGCTCAGCAAGTATTTGATGCTTTTAGTTTCAAATAAAATGCAGCAAAAATAGGTCTTGTTGATCAGCAGTGTACTGTAGTGTCAGCTCGATAAAACATAGTGTTATATGCACACTTGCTTGACTTTTTAACTAAACTTAGCACAAAACGTAAGAAATTAGTGTTTGGTAGATTGTTTCTTTATTGTAACAATGCTTCTTGGCAATAACTCTTATACCCTTAGAAAGCCTGCTAATTTCCTTTTTAAATGGTGCCACATTTATAAGGATCATGCCTTTGTGGGATGAGTAGTAGAGCTGAGTGTGTGGGTTGTGCCAAACAGTTTATTTTGTTGTTATTGACTCTTGTTTTGAGCTTCTGGTGCCTCCAGGTGCTGCCAATCAGCTGCCTGTGAGCTGAAAGTGAGGGCTGAACTGACATTCATCAGGTCTTAAAAACACAACTTTAAATGAAGTTGTGTTTATCTGGATATCTAACTGGTGCAGCAGGTTGTTTCAGTTCCAGGTGATATTTCAGATTTCTTGTTCCAAGTGGATAAAAATCACTCATTGCAGTCTTTATTCATTGACTTCATAAATTGTAGGTATAATTTATCTGCTATCATAAAAGAAAGGTTTTAAAAAGGGTTAGAACCAGCTGAACAAAAAGAGCCACTCCCCTCACTTTGTGAAACAGTATCTAACCTCCATCTTTACACTGATTTAAACATATTTCCAAATATTTGCTCATTTTTAAACACCTGACCTGTTTTACATTGTTTGCTTGAGACTTTCTAATCTTTAAGTTTGTTGGGATTCTGCTCCTCCTGATTCGATCGTCATTTGTGATTCATTTGAATGTTTTTACCTCCTGATGACACTTTTTAATCTTTTTTACTACTTTACTATCCAAATTGCTTTTATTTCACTGATGAAGCAGTACTTTTACCTAAAATGGCCTTATTAAGTTTAAAACTGGTCACATTTTATAACTCAAGGGCTGAAACATTTTGGTTTTGACTCATTTGTGACATTTGAAGCTTTTTTAATACATATTTAGTAGATATTTAGTTGTGAACCCATGTGTCACAAAACAAGACACATTTTTTTACAAGTTGTACTGTGACTGTTACAATTTTTACCCAAAGGTTTTTTTTTTATCTTTGTGGGTTCTTTTGTGAAAACTAAGTGCTCTGTAACAAATATTTTACAAAAAGCAAAGGAATAAATAGAAGCCATGAGAAGAAAAAGGGAATAACAAAAGAAAAAAGGTTTCAGAGCTGTAGAAAGTATTCTTACAATAAAAAAGAGGAACGAGTTAGTCTTGAGTATTAAAGATTCCTCATCATCTGTTTTTTTAACACTTTTTAATCATGTTGCTTTCAGTCGTAAACAAAGCAGCAATCTTGGTTTGAATTATTTTTACACTTTGTCCTCTTTATATTGGATGTAGAAGTCACTGAATGTTGAGTTTGTTTTAGTTTGAGGTAAATTACAGATGGAATTTGGATGACTGTGAAACCTGACCGCTTTTGAACCAAAAGCATTAAAAGCTTTGATTAACCTGTGAATAAATTCCTGCAAACAAATTAGAAAATAAGCATAGAGCTGCAAAGTAAGCCTTTAAAAATGGGTCAGTTGAGATTTTATTGCTCTTTTTTTCCTCAAAGTTTAGCAAAATAAAAATATAATTAGTTAGTTTTTAAAAAGTTGTATTTTACTACTGTTATTTTAGTTTTTCTTTGATTTATTAGGCTTATTTCTCCTGTTTTTTCCTGATATTTTCATCACGTATAAATCTTGATCATTCACTGTAAGCTAAAATACTAAAAAAATATTTCTTACATGCCTTTTTTTTTTTACTAATTAGTTTTTTTAGTTTTTAACTAGTTTTATATTTGAAAGGTAGAAATGAAAATGACACGAATCAAGTACTGGATAGCCAATCATGACTGAACATCAAGAACTCAGCCAACAGGCTTTGGACACATTTTTAGTATTTTTTTCCACTTGAACAGGTT
This sequence comes from Austrofundulus limnaeus, assembly GCF_001266775.1. NCBI lineage: Eukaryota > Metazoa > Chordata > Actinopteri > Cyprinodontiformes > Rivulidae > Austrofundulus > Austrofundulus limnaeus. The sequence goes on from NW_013952741.1 coordinate 448,957, forward strand.
TTAATGTTGATTTTTTTTTTAGAACAGTAAACAATGAAATTATTATCTTTGCTGCGAAAATTTGTGGATTTCAGATTTTGTTTAATGTTGACACCACCAGATTTGATTGTTACTTTTTACTTTAGGAAACTTCTGTCACTATCAGCAGTTTATCCAGGAAGCTGTGGCCTCATTGATTATTCATTAAACTAGTTCAGTGTAGAAGGTCCAGGATTTATGGTTCTTATTTAGGTTAGATATCATTTGTTTTGTTTTTGACAACAGCTGTTTTAGAAAAAAATAATGTTCTAAAAAGATCTGATGTCACTTCATTATGTGACGGTGCTGTTGGTGCTGATTTTGCATGTTTGTTCACTGTTTGTACTTCTGATTTAAACAGACGCATCTGAAAAACTCATTCTGTAGGTTTTTGTTTTGCAGTGTTTTTATCAGAAGTTTGTAGGAAACCTGTTTAATTTCATGTTAAATATCAAAAGACAATAAATGCCTGTGATTTAATGTC
>NW_013952741.1:451114-452457 GCF_001266775.1 Austrofundulus limnaeus
CTCTAGTAATATATTTACTGAGAAAAATGTTGACGTGTTCAATACTTATTTTACCCGCCGTTTATAAAAATGAATGAATTAAAATGAAGGGTAGTTTCTGCCCATTTCTGTGCATGTGTGGGTGTGGGTGTGTGAATTTGTAATTTCAACTAAATAGCTCTTTAACTGGACAGATATTAACGACACGTGCAGAAAGTGCTCCGTAAGATATTACCTTCAGGAGCCAGCTGCAGTCAAGCTTGCTGCCTGAACGGTTACAGCTGTCATTTTTACAGATGTTGAGCTGACAGTCGGTGTGGTAGTAGCTGAGAGTCACTTCAGCACATAATTTCTATTTATGATGGCTGCTGCCGCCAACACAATATAGTTACTTGGTAAAATTGACAGATACTGGCCTCAGGTTGAGGTAGTAATAGCTGACGGTCATTCCCAACACTTACTCTAAGGGCTGCATCTATAAGTGAGATCTCACATGAGGTCATGCACATCCTCAACTACAAGGTTGGATCAAAACCGCAGTAACCCCATCAACTCTAAACATAGGATTTGATTTCAAAACTGACATGAAAGGCTGCAGTTAGGCTGTTAATTTGTTCTGTAAACCAACTATTTTTGTGAACCAATCACACACCCAACATCCACTGTGCAGCCTCGCAAAACTTAAAAAATGTATTTTTTTGTATATATTTTCACGTGGTCTCCAGAGTTTTTAGATACTTTTGAGACAAACTTAATCCTAAAAAAGGATCCCAAACTAAAATCCAGAAAGCTCAAATAACCTAAAACATCCAAGTCCCAGAAAGATGACCTGCTACTACAGAAACGTCATTTTAAAAGACACATTAATATGTTATTTAGTATAACGCTATTTCTGTTCATTTTCTCCTTTGCTGTTCAAATATTCTATCATGAAAGGAAATGGTAACGAAGAATGATCAGCACTTTAATAAACAAGCATTAAAGACACTTCCTGTGTGGTGAGGTTAGGTTGTTGGAGTTTGAGGGGCAGATTTAAACCAGGATGAGAGAATTCAAGAATCCATCCATGAATCCATACCTGCTTCTTCCTGTCAGGGTCACGGGGGTCACCGGTGCACATGTCCAGCAGTCACAGTGCGAGGGGCGGGGTACATTAAATGTAAATGTTAAATGTACATGTTAAATGTTAAATCTAAATGCTAAATGTTAAATGTAAATGATAAATGTAAATGTTAAATCTAAATGTTAAATGTACATGTTAAATGTTAAATCTAAATGCTAAATGTTAAATGTAAATGATAAATGTAAATGTTAAATCTAAATGCTAAATGTTAAATGTAAATGATAAATGTAAATGTTAAATC
>NW_013952741.1:453428-474591 GCF_001266775.1 Austrofundulus limnaeus
CACATGTCCAGCAGTCACAGTGCGTGGGGCGGGGTACATTAAATGTAGTGAATAAAGATGAATTAATTTTTATTTATTTTGATCAAACAATTATTTAACCTGCCTCATCCAGTCCACAAATATTTTCATGCTTAATTAGTTTTGGCACCATGAGGACATTTGTTCTTTGAAAAACAGKTTCGTTTGAGTGTTTCACATATTGATTAATGAAACTGTATAATATGACAGATGCTGTTTRGACTGTAAAAATTACTTAAGATGATGATGTTTCCCAGGGTTTTCTGACTTGTTGCATCTGAGAAGGAGTGGGGCTCTGGTTACTAGGTTTTATGTCCAGTTTTGTTACACCGGGCACTTCTTTTCCCTCCTGAACCAGCTGCAACACCTCTGCGAAGGACAGCTGTTTTGTCTCTGGGTGTGCAGATGTTTCTGTTTGGTTCTCTGAGTCTGAAGGTGACAGGTTCCTCTGGTCCTGCTGGAGGTCTGAAGCTTTCACATGATGGGATGAAGAGCACCACGTCCTGTAGCTCTGCTGGTCTATGGGCTCCACAAACCTGAAGCCAGACAGGAGGACAAAAACAGCAAAACATAAAACTAAATCAGTAGTCAAAGTGACTCACATGAAACAATGTACAAGAAAATATCAGCTTCCAGTAGGCTGAAGTTACACTTCATTATTTAACTTCTACCTCTTCATAACATTTGTCAGTTTAATAAAATAATGTTGAGTTTAGCAAAAAAAAAAAAATTCATGTGACAATTCATTTGAGTTCTTTAAGCACTTCAAATATGAATTTTACGGCTTATTTTAATACCTGGCTTAAATTAAAGACAGTTTTTTTGCTGTAAAACATTCAACACACTAAGAGGAGACAAACATGAATAATAAAACCGTCGTTTACCTGTTATAATAGAAAAGTTTGAGGTTCAGCATCTCAGTTTCTTCTCTGCTTTTCTCAGACTTTTCTAAAGTTTTCAGCCCGGCCGCAAACCGCTGATCAGCCTCGAAGTTATACGATTCAAACCGGACGAAAACGGACTCCATATCACTCCAGTTTAGTAAATATTAACAAAAACACTCATAAAATGCTCCATCAATTGGACTTCCGGAAGAACTATGCTGTTTACCATCAACAAGGTGGACGAAGAAGGTATAAAAGTGAAGCAGCCGGGCTGCAGCGCCCCCACAGATGAGACTGAGTACTGCAGCCAAACCTGTCAAAAACCATGAGAGAAATACAGTATATAGTATTAACACTTTACAGTTTAGGTAAATGAGTCAAGAAAAAATTGTTTATATCAATTCCCTTTTTTGTGTGTTTTAATCTGTAATATAACAATACAATATTGCTATGTGGGGTTGGTATTTCAATAGAAACTGTGAAAAATACATGCACAGCTGCAAAGCAGAGTTCAGATATTTCTTTTAAATATTATAAAGACAATATCTGTTGCAAAAACCCAGGTTTTGTGATCATTATGTTCACAACAATTCTCCATGTGTGAGGTCCTCATCATCACTAAATTTGTAATTTTGCATGCAGTTTGTTTCTTCTGTAATATTAATATTTTGCACAGACACTGAAATATTTATGCATGTTTAGATGTTGAGCAGCCTTACACTTGTGATTTATTAGGGAACATTTAAAATATTTTTGATGAAAGTAAGTCTTTTCTCTTTGAATCTTCAGGCTATCATTTGATCTCAGTCACACACAGTCAGCTGATCAATCAGCTGTTTCTGTTCTTCAACCACTGACCTGATCAATGTCACACAGACCACCCAGATGCATCCTTCACAAAGTCTGCGTCAAACTGTCTAACTTACATCTGTTGTCTGTTTTTTTATTAAAACAGTTCTTATCCCTTGTTTCATGTGTTCTTAATGTTGTTTGATGTTACACGTTGCGACAGTGGTTGTTTTAAAGCACTTTACTAATGAACTAATAGAAATAGTCTTCTAGGGCTCATCTTTGAGTGAGATGTTATTTAATGTTTCATCGAGGAAAAATCAGAGAACTGAACTTATGTTTCACTGAACACGAACATCTGCAGACTTCATGGTCAGAGAAATATTAAAACAAGTTCCTCATTTGAGTTTTTTTCTAGACTAATTTGTATCATTGATCTTTTGTTACACGTGACCCTCCTGTAGCTGCTCTACGCTCTGATCTTTGTGTGTTTTTAGTCACGTTTCAGCTCATGTTGTGCGAGTGGGCCGTGGTGAAATGAACATGTGTGGCGAACAGAAACATGATCCCGTGTGATTGTTTCTCCTCTCGCTCTGTCCTTCACTGCATCACAGCAGCAGTGTGAGCTGCTCTGGAGCCAGTTTATTACATATTAATTATAGGCAGAACACGATGAGCCGATTGTTTCCCTTATTAGTGAAGCAAAGAGTCCAACAGGTAAAGAGGCAGAAAAGGAGGAGACTCCTGGTGATTAGCTCTAATCTCATTAAATACTTAAGAGACAGTTGTTCTGTTTTTGAACATGTGACGTAACAGCTGCTACGTCCTGAAAACCCAGACTGGAGAGGAAAACAAGTTTCTGAAGGTTACGATAAAAAAATCAGACAAAGAAGTGAAGCTTTGAACAGAATTTATTGATCAAAGCAAGTTTATTTTCAGCAGAATACGATACAGGAAGTAGAAAATGAATCACAAGTAAATGAAATAAAGGTGACGCTCGTTTGTAAAAGAAAATGATGTGTTTTTGTTGCACAAAAAAAAAACAAAGCTGCACTAAACATGACACATTGAATCTGACGTTACAAATTAAAATCCCTCTTTTTATCTGATGATGTTGGAGTAAAATCTGYCCTTTTCTCTCCTGTCAGCCACAGCTGGAGTCTTGGCTCATGTATCTGTGTTGGTGGAGCTTTCCCAGGTTGGATGTTTGTCTTTGACTCGAGCGACGGGAGAAGCAGAAGGTCAGCGTGCTGCTGGAGCTGCAGTCGTAGTTTCCATCCTGGCCAGAAACAAGACAGACATGAGGTTTGTACTCGTAAAAAAACTCACAAGCTCCCCAGAAAATGACTATAATCTGCACCACAAACTGGGTCTTTGGCTGATTTAATGTTTCAGGACAGATATTAGATGTTAATTGATTCCAACAAAGCAGTTCTTTTTTAATTTGAAACTCTGGAGCTGAAATCATTATATAGTTAGTTAACCAACAGAAAGACCATTAATGGCAAATCTAAAAGAAAATAATCAAAAAAATCAACTTATGAATGAATAAAATCTACACTTTTTACGTTTTCTATAAATTTAAAACAAGCTGTTTTGCGCTTCCAAAATCATTATTTCTTGTTATATTTATTAATTATATTATATTAAAGACCATCATTTAAACAATCATTTATTTTTATGATGATTTATGCAATTAATGAAAGCATAAAGTGACATGGTGAAGTGCAAAAGCATTTACCCCCATTTATATAAGGTATCCTTCAAAGCTGAATTTTAAATTTGATGCAAACAAAGTTCTACAAAATAATGACCCTAAAAGTTTTAGGTTTTGTAAAAAATATTTAGAATTATATGGTGTTAACGCTCCCTTTGCTCGAAGCTCGAACCATAACCTTCAGCAAATCCACAAGTGAGTACTCTGAGTGTCGGATCTGAATTAAAGCTGCACCCACAGATTGACATCGCTCCAGTATTATGGTCTACCATCAAACATGCAACATCATGAAGAACAAGGAATTCTTCACACAGATCAGAACCAAAGTTGTGGAGAAGTAAAAATCAGGGTTGATTTATGAAAGAATATCCTAAACCCTGAACATCCCACAAAGCAACAATAAAATTTTATTAATAAAATTTAAACCCATTACTGAGCGATGTAGAATCATCACCACAGCCTAGACCAGGCGTCTGCAACCTTTATGATCAAAGGAGCCACTTCTGCTCCTTGTTTCACTAATAACATGTGTCCAGAGCCACAAAACAAGCTGCAACTGTGATTATCAACTGGTGGTCCGTGGGCCTTTTCATGGCCTTTTTTGGAACCTTTATGGCCAGTGGAGGTGGCATTATAAAACTAAAAAATATATACTGTGAATTTGATTACACATCAGGACAAATGAAAAGACCAGATTCAGGTAAACATAAAAAATACTGCATGTAGTTTATCCTGAATTTCATAAAAACTAGTACAATTGAACTGTTCAGGTATATGTATTTTTTCTAATTCTTATTACTATATAGTCTTCAAATTCTTTAAAAGTAATTCTAATGCATTTGAGAGAAAGAAGTTGGATTATTTAAGTAAACAACATAGCATGAGCTAACATGTTTTACTTTTTGTGTTAGTAGTATTGATCACTTTTTTTTGCATACAAATTGATTTCTGTTGTGAGTATAAAAAACAAACAAAAAATATTCTGTTATGTTTGGTCACATTTTCAAAGTAACACTGCAGAAGGACCAAAGAGCCACAGGTTACAGACCCCTGGCCTAAACTCAGACAGGGAGGCCATTAACCAGAGAAGCAACTGTCCTTTTCCTCTACAGGTTTTTCTGTGCACAGTGGTGCTGATGCCCATCTCCAGCGATCATTTGCAAAAATACAGAGTTAGACAGGTCAGATAAGTACTCAGGAGGCTAAAGATAACCCCACTCCTGCAGAGATGGAAGTTTGTCCACAGGACCATTAGAGGTTGCATAGAGCTGGGCTTAAAGAAAAACAATTTGGCAAATCAGTTGGTCAAATGGGACCAAACTCAAACTTTTAGGCTAACGACAACACCATGTTGGTGGACCGAGCGCTGAATAGATATGAATGCATTTTTGGGTTTTATTTATTCTATTTTTTTGTTTGTTTCACTATGAAAACAAAGTGATATGATGTTAAACTCTACATGTGACAAATCATATTTTTTACCTGTGAAAACAATAATAAATTATTATGTCTGGCCTGCACTTTGACATGTGACCAAATATATGGTGGAATTGAACCATCAACTCTCTCATTAGAGGAACAACAGCCACAGTTCAGTTATTTCTTCAGGGGACATTTAGGCGGTCTGTATCTGACTCACACTGTAGGTTTATCAAGATTTTTCCATTTAACCTTTGTTTAATCAGATAAATCCCACTGAGCTCACAGATCTCTTTTTCAGTGGAGGTCTGGGCCTGACGTGCATGTTTTGGCCTCTGGGAGGAAACCTGAGAAACAACAACATGTGAACACAAGGAAAACATGGAAACTCTACACAAAAAAAAAACACAGGGTCCAAACCGGGGCTGAAACCGAGGTCCTTCTTTCTGTGAGACAACACTGCTAACCACTAAACCACCGTGGTGCCCAAACTTGAACCCAGACTAAACGTGTCTCTGGACATGTGCGGTTTTCTAGATTGTGTTTTCTTGTTTATCAGTTTAAATTCAAATCCCACACATTGATAATGTGTGATTACTTCTCATCATAGCAGCAACAGTTTGGCCTTTAAACAGTTTATCTAGTACCTTCTGCAAATGTGTGTGTGTGAGTGTTCCTGGTTTTGTTGTCTTTTTAGAAACCTTTCTGGTATAAACACCTAACTTGTCAGGACCAGAGATCTTTTTTGGGGACCAAAGACTGATCCTAATTTGATGGACCACCAATGGGGGCTTTAGGGTTTGTAGTAGTAATGTTTTGGGTAAGGGTTAGGGTTGGGCTTTAAAACTGACTGGAAATGAATGGAAGTCAATCCACGGTCCCCACTGGGATATAAAAACAAGACTGTAAGATCATATTTCTCTTCCTCTCACCTCTGCTGGGATGGTACTCTGACTGTGTCGGACTCTGGGGGTCAGGTTGCTCCTCTTCTCCTCTCTCTGGACTCGAGCGCTCTCCTCCCTCTGCTTCATGAACCTCTGGTTGACGATCCGGGTCACGCTGTCATTCCTGTGCAGCTGAGGGACCTGAGGTCTCATGGGAACGCGCTCCAGGTTCTTCAGGCCGCTTTTGGCCTTCTGCGCTGACCCCGGAGCGGCTTTGTCCGCCCGCCCACTCATCCTGCGCAGGAACTCTGTCACTAGACCGCAGCGGTTGGCGCCGGTGGACTTGCTGGATGTCTTGGGTCCACTCGCAGAACCGTGGGTCTGAGCCGCACCTGATCTGGGGCTGGCTTGTCGAGTCCAGGCGAGGCCAGAGTAGCTCTGGTGCGACCACGGTGCTCGGTCTCTCAGAGCAGGCGAAGAGGAGGTCGTGCTGGAGGAGTGTCTGCGGTACAGTTTAGGAGAGGAGCTGGAGGTTCTGGGCCTCTCCATCCGACCTGCTAACCCATCCAGAGAGGTGGAGATGTGGCGAGAGCGGGCAGAGACCAGGGAGGAGCTCGGGACTCTGGAGGGGCTGTTCTTCATCGCGATGGACCCCTGAGTCCCATCGGTCTGCTGACCAACGCTCACCATCTGAGGCTTCAGGTGGGTCTGAGTACCTGAGCAGGTCACGTCCACCCAGCGGCCCGCTGTCCTCCCCCTCTTCTCCTGTGGGCCGCCGTGGGCCGCCTGCCTCCAGCTGGCGTTCATCTCCTTCATGTCATCGCTGAGGTTAGCAGAGGAGCCGAGGCAGAGCTGAGAGAAGGAGGTGGGAGGCGTGCACCAAGGGGAGAAGGTGTCCACGGACTCTTGGTCTGTCCTGGGTCTCCGCTTCAGCTGAGCCAGCTGGACCCTGCGGGCTGACGGGGGGCTGTAGTAGATCCTGAAGGCCGACTTCTCGGGGGCAGTGTGGCTCCTCTCCATCGAAATCTGCTCAAAGTCCAGATCAGGGAAGCTAAGCGGCATGATTAGATGGTCCCACGTCTTAAAGGGGTCCTCTCGGTCCAGCTGGGCAGCCTCCTGGCTCAGATAGCACCAGTTTCTGATTTTGGAGCCACGAGGAGAAAACAGCCGTCTGAGTTGGTTTTCTTTGGCGCTGCAGATTCTGTGGAAAGATGAGGAGGAACATGAGCTGCAGATCTGGGAACAATTAAACAAGATGAAGACATTTAAAGAAAAACACTGACCTGAGCCCGTCATAGAGCTGTCCATCATGAAAATCACCACTGATGCAGCTCTGAGCCAAAAAGAGAAAAAACGTGTTACTCAAAAAAAGGAATTAGATTCAAGCTTTAAAGGGCCTGTGACATCAAATTTTTGTAATAAACATGAATACATATTTGGAAAGATAACATTGATAACATATTGCAAAACAAATTTCACATCACTGAGATGAACAGTTGTTGAGATATTTGCAAATGAAGAAACAGGAAGTGATGTCAAAGGGGAATGTCGGCATGTAAACAGCTTTGTTGCAAAAGCTAAGAACACAGACTGTAGAGAAGAATCTGATGTTTCTTTAGATTATTATGAGTCACTATCAAAGAGAGACGAAGAAGAGTTAAAGTTTAAATAATTTTGTTCTAGTAAACAAAAACCAGGGCTTTATTTTATTAATGAGTTCCCCTTTGATTTCACTTCCTGTTTTACTTTGGCTGAGCCAAATTCAAAAGAAACAGGCTGGTTTTGTGACAAAGTGGGTTAAATCATGTGTGTTATGCCAATTTTATTAAGTATAAAGATGTTTTCTTTGACTTTGTATTTGAAGGATAGGCATGTCACAGGTACTTTAAAACTTTCCCGACTGACTGCTGGATGAACAAGTATCTGAATAGAGTTTTTTATTTGTCTGCCATCAGCTGAAGGTAAACCTGAAATCCTTTGTACCACAGCAGACCATGTTTTCTCAAGGAAAGAGGAATTATAATCCACTGAATTACAAAAACTGAAACAAGAGTCCTGCATGATCTGCATTAAAACTCTTTATTTTTGCATTTGTTGGTAAAAAATCAACAAGAAGAAGTGAACTGGACTGTTTACGGGTCAGAGTAAGTCTGCCCTGTTTGGCTGCAGCACCTACTACAGATTACCCTCAATACTCTGGCACGAGCCTCCTCATGAGGCTGGCAGGGAGAACTCATCAGTGGGACGTCCCACTGTGTCACACACTCACACAGCTTGTGGGGGGAGGATGGGACACATGCATCCTTACCTCGGCTCCGGCCTCGCTGTCATCTCGCAGCTCTGCGCTGAGATCTCTCAGCAACCCGAGCAGCACAGACAGAGTTTGGTCTCTGCCCTGTGGGGGAGAGGAAAATCAGAACTGGAGCTTTTTGGAAAATACACTAAAAGCACGAAACTTTTTGCGTGTGTTCCTCTGTTCTGTGCACAACATATTGTAATCTAATAAGCCACTGAATGGATTTTAAAGAAACCTGTTTGTGAATCTCCAGCAGGTTAACATTTGGAGCCAGCCTGCATCATGATGGCAGCTAACGCTAACCCAACTTAGCAAACACAGGAATGACTATAACTCGGTCATTTGGACAGAAATGAAGCTAAAATCTGGTGTGGTAGTAGCTGAGCCTCGTCTCTAACTCTGAGTGTTGCACATTGCAGTGAGAGAAATTATTGGGGTTCATGTTACTTACTGATTTAATTGCATCACACATAGTATGGGTTATTTTACGTTAGAACTATAACGACTGTTAAACGTGACTTTTGATTAACTTGATGATTCTATATTAATAGGTACATGTCTGATAACAAATACAACACATATTGAACTTTCAATCATTAGAATAGATTTATTGTACGAGCCCCCCCCCCCCCTTCATTGATGATGTAATCAATAGGTGGAGTCCTACCCTGAAGCTGTTGATAAAAACTCTTGTGATTTCCTGGATCGGTCTGATTTCCCTGGTATCATTAAACCGGACATCAGCAGAGCTCTGGTTTTGTATGGCCGTTACTTTAAGTCTCTCTCAATGCATTTGCACACTCTGCATGGTTTCGCACACATCTTGGTAAGAAAACGAAATAATGCCTATTTCTTTCAGCAGGAAGTTGAAGTATATTTTGTAACTGATTGAATGTTCAATACAGTCTTGTATATATTCTAATCATTGCAGTCATATGGTTTAAGTAGAGAATGAGTGTGTGTGTTATCATGTGTTCTTTCTGTCTTCATAAACAAAAATTGGTGACGTTAATGTCTGACATAAAAGATACCACCTCCAGGGGTGTGGCCAGGAAGAGACAAATGTTAAAAGGTGGAATCATTATTATTGAGCAGAAGTTTTTAGAATAAGTTTTTGTTAGTTTCTCTCCTTATATACAGCCTGCAACAGTTCAGGCTGTTTTGTTTTGCTTTCCTGATAAGCAGTGGTGGGCACAGTTCCCTTAAAACACTAAAGCACTAATAGGGGAACTAATTTCCTGATTAGTTTTTCTTTGGGGCTTTTGATCATTTGAAAATGTATTCGTGGATTAGCACTTGCTAAATTTAGAAGCACTAACTGGTCTATAAACGCTATTTATCAATTTTAATGTTAACAGCTGAGGGTGCAAGCTGTCACATTTTGTTCATATGTGTGTCACTTACAGTGGTTTGCAAAAGTATTCATACCCCTTGAACTTTTCCATATTTTGTCACATTACAACCACAAACATAAATATATTTCACTGGAATTTAATGTGAAAGACCAACACAAAGTGRTATACAATTGTGAAGTGGAAGCAAAATTTTACATGAATCAAAACATTTTTTACAAATAAAAAACTGAAAAGTGCGACGTGCAAAAGTATTCAGCCCCCTTTTCCCTGAGTGCAACCAATTGCATTCAGAAGTTGCCTGATGACTGCTAATGACTCAAAAGGGTCCACCTGTGTGTAATCTAATCTCAGTACAAATACAGCTGCTCCGTGACAGCCTCAGATGTTGGTTAAGAGAATATTGGGGAGCAAACAGCATCATGAAGTCCAAAGAACACACCAGACAGGTTAGGAATATGGTTTTGGAGAAGTTTAAGGCAGGCTTAGGTTATAAAAAGATTTCCCAAGCTTTGAACATCTCACGGAGCACTGTTCAATCCATCATCCGGAAATGGAAAGAGTATGGCACCACAGTAAACCTGCCAAGACAAGGCCGTCCACCTAAACTTACAGGCCGAACAAGGAGATCACTGATCAGAGAGGCAGCCAAGAGGCCCATGGTGACTCTGGATGAAATGCAGAGAGCCACAGCTCAGGTGGGGGAAACTGTCCACAGGACAACAATTAGTCGTGCACTACACAAATGTGGTCTTTATGGAAGAGTGGCAAGGAGAAAGCCATTGTTAAAAGAAAACCATAAGAAGTCCCGTTTGCAGTTTGCCAGAAGCCATGTTGAGGACACAGCAAACATGTGGAAGAAGGTGCTTTGGTCAGACGAGACCAAAATTGAACTTTTTGGCCACAATGCAAAACGCTATGTGTGGCGGAGAAAGAACACCGCACATCACTCTGAAAACACCATCCCCACTGTCAAATATGGTGGTGGCAGCATCATGCTCTGGGGGTGCTTCTCTTCAGCAGGGACCGGGAAGTTGGTCAAAGTTGATGGGAAGATGGATGGAGCCAAATACAGGGCAATCTTGGAAGAAAACCTGTTGGAGTCAGCAAAAGATTTGAGACTGGGGCGGAGGTTCACCTTCCAGCAGGACAACAACCCTAAACATAAAGCCAAAGCTACAATGGAGTGGTTTTAAAAAAAGAATATTCATGTGTTAGAATGGCCCAGTCAAAGTCCAGACCTAAACCCAATTGAGAATTTGTGGCAAGATCTCAAAACTGCTGTTCACAAACGCTCTCCATCCAATCTGACTGAGCTTGAGCTGTTTTGCAAGGAGGAATGGGCAAGAATTGCAGTCACTAGATGTGCAAAGCTGGTGGAGACATACCCTAAAAGACTTGCAGCTGTAATTGCAGCAAAATGTGGCTCCACAAAGTATTGACTCAGGGGGGCTGAATACTTTTGCACGTTGCACTTTTCAGTTTTTTATTTGTAAAAAATGTTTTGATTCATGTAAAATTTTGCTTCCACTTCACAATTGTATACCACTTTGTGTTGGTCTTTCACATTAAATTCCAGTGAAATATATTTATGTTTGTGGTTGTAATGTGACAAAATATGGAAAAGTTCAAGGGGTATGAATACTTTTGCAAACCACTGTATCTACAATATGTGAACTCGTACAGCTGTGGGATGTCAATGATAAGTCTTCAGAGAGCAACATGGCAACATGTGACTCAGGTTGTCTGTTGAACAATGTTCATGGGTTGACTCGGTTATTTTAGTGCTTTAGAATTAGCTTTTGCTAAAACTTTCAGTGCATTAGTGCTTTAGAATTAGGGGACCTAAATATTTGCGTTAGTATTTTAGGGCTAGTGGAACTAATTTTTAGATTAGTGCTGCCCACCACTGCTGATAAAGCTCCAGGACCTTCTTACTTACTGAGGCCTGCTGACTGTGCTACTGGAGCTGACTGGAGTCAAAGACAAGAATAAAGGTTTTTTAGCAGAGATTCAACTGAAATTATTCAGACTTYCATTTATTGATCTTGAATTCCCTTCATCGTTGTTGCTGAAAACATTAGAATGTTGGCCTATTTGCCTGTTACTGAAAATGATCATGAATCCATGAATCACTGGACAGATTTTATGAAACTCAGATAGTAGCATATAGAAGTTCCCCACATAGGTAGCATAACTGGTCCAGCCCAGTTCTGCCCTACACCTGAGCACTAACACTCGGACCAGATACCGCAAAGAATGATAGACCTTTGTTGGCCCAGATGTGTTTGCCATGGTCAGAGGTGGTCCATGCATGGGCCAGCACCACATAAACCAAACATCAACTGGGCCAGCTGTGGTACTGACAGATTTGGACCACATGTACCAAAACCACTGCTGCGCCAGTTGCAGCATAACCATCTTAAAACAGCGCAATCGTTGCCAGATCTGGCCCACAACTGTCTGTTATGTGGGGCATCACCGRCATGTCCACAGGATGGTTCCAGGACAAGTTTTAGGGTCACTATGGTTGTGTGCAGGCGAGCAGGCGGGACTTCAAACCTCACATTATTAATGCACAAATTCCTAAACACACAACACAGCAGCTCCCATAAASCAGGTCCTAGTGGCTTCAGCTCCCAACAATATTTCCTACATGTTGATGATGAACGACTACAACTGAATATGTTTTGGAGTCAACTTAATTTAAAACGGCTACCAGAGTTAATCCACTTTAATGAACACAAAAATAGCTACAGCTGAGTGATGACAGATTGTGTGAAATTTTATATGTTATTTTCAAGATTTGACCAAAACAATTTCAACTCCATCACTTTTCAACGTAAGACTATAGTTTAAACTCAGGTATAATAAGTGAGATGCATTCCTTCAGGGAACGTTAGACCTTTAACTGTACCTGCTTTTCTTTGACRTTACACCACCGGTGAAGGATCCAAAGTATCTGTAGCGACAGTTGCATTTTTGGATCCTTGCAGCTGTTTACGGTGTCACATTGTTTCACTTGTTTTGTTGTCTGCTTCTCTTCGAGGTGCTCCTTTTTAATTTTCAGCCCCTCGATGTTGTTATTATTTGCACAAAGAAACGAGGGCGTGCACAAATCCAACGTATACTCCTGTCTGTGAACACCATTTCTGTATTCCTCCTCTCCTGCCAAACACAAGTTCATCTTCCCAATGAAGGCCAGCAGCATGACCTGCAGGAGGTCTAAAGCCTCGGTTAGAGACATCTGCGATTTGCCGTTTGAGATGCCGTCAGTCGGAGAGGTGAGAGCAGCTGAGGGAGGGGGGCTGTGTTCAGTTCTGGAGGAGGTTGTCAGAAGCTGGATGGCTGAAGTCAAAATGCAGGACTGATCTCTGAGAGCAAGAAGAAAGTCATGGTCGACTGCAGTCATCCCTTTCAGTCCTCTGTCAGGTTTTTTGTTGTCGTCGTTCTCCTGACAGTTTGAAGGGTCCCGCTCGCCCCCCACAGGACCTTCTCTGACGATCTGACACTCAGGAATCACCCGGCTGCTCTGTGCCAGCGAAGATCTCTCAGCATCAGCGTTTTTCTTCCCTGACTCTTCAACCTGTCGCTGCAGGTAGACTGTAGGTCTCAGGCTGCCCTCTCCATCCGTCATCCCCGAGGCCAGCAGGAGACTTTCCTCCAAAACATCTTCCTCTTCTCCTCCTCCTCCCGATTTCTCTCTGAGGTCACTCATCTCTGCTCGCAGCCCGCGGTTCTCCACCTCCAGCTCAACGATGCGCCGGCTCAGAAGGGTGGCCTCCTCTTCCACCAGTTTCAGGTGAACTTTGACCTCCGACTCCCTGGTGTGGGCGGAGCTCTGTTTGCCTTCAGGCCACTGGGCGGCGTCCACGTCGCCGAACGTCGACTGGTACTTAGCCAGCTCCTCGCGTGTGGCCTCGCTCTCCGACACCAGCTTGGTGAGCTTCTTGCACATGAGAGCCAGTTCTTCTTTGGCAAAGTGGAGTTGGCACTTCAGATCAGCGCTGTCGTCCTTTTGAGAACCAAACAGTAATGTTAACCACCAGAAAACAGCAGGTAAATCATGAATGAAGAAACTGAAAGATCGCAGACCTCCATCTGCTGAGAAAGCCTCTTCTCTGCCTTACTGGCTGTCGATCTGATGCTTCTCTTCTTCGTTGAGCTCTGAGGAATAAAAGTAAGCATTTCAATGAGAACCCACTGATCTTTGAAAAAATACATGCCTTTGAGCAACTTCTATCTATGAGTCATTTAAAAAAGACTAATAAATGTCAAGAGTTTGCATTAGCTTAAAGGACTTAGATGTTCTGAAGATTAGTGGTAAATTAGGAACTATTAGTATCTTACCTGCTGTGGATAGCTATTTTTGTTTGTAGAAAATCTGGCGAGCTAACAGCCAAATAATCTTGCCATCTTGACACAACTCTAATCTAAAATATTTTCATATTCATCATTTTAAAAACCTCTACACTGTTGTCACATTTGCATTAAATATTTACCGTATTAATTCATGTATAATTGTATAATAGGATAATAATTTTTTGAGATTAAAAATCTAAAAATCTAAAATCTAATCATCAATAACCTGTGTATAATACTACCCCCCCCCCCACACACACACACACACACACACACAAACACACACATTTCATGGATGATTTTTTGGTGTTAAATTTCTAGTATTATACATGAAAAAATACAGTATTTATAAAGAATTCTCTTAGGGTTTGTGCAGCAGCAACAAGCTGTATCATTTCTGCTGCAGCCTGGGTCACTTCCTGCAGGAATATCATATTATTTCTGCTGAAATAACCATTTAATTCCAAACTGAGGGCGATGTAAAGGTTTTAAAGGGATCCATGATTAGTTGTAACATTAAACTTTATTTGATAAACTTTTATTTAAACTGTAAAATAAAGACTGTAAAATACTGTAGGATGTTTAGTTGTGTAAATTTTTTTTAAATATATTTTAACATGGATGGAGCCATTTTATTTACACGCAAAGCATTCTGGGTAAATGATGACATCAACTAGGTCATCGGTGCGAGGCTGCTTGCGAGCTATATCCACCCTGAAGGTTAATCTTGGACAATATCTGATGATCGACTCTTTTAAATGAAACCAGAGAGCGTTGACAGAGAGGAGAAGGTAGAAATGACTCAGYCTGKAACTGAAAATATGGATGGAGGACAACAGAGCTGCTTCATGGAAGAAGAACATCAACTGAGCCTGTTAGCCTTCGCGCTAGCCCTCAAGCTATATTGCCTTATATGTATTAGCTCAGTGCTAGCGCGTCAAACAAGCTAAACTGAGGTCCTCATCCATATTTTCAGTTGCAGTCATTTTTGTGTTCCCCTCTCTGTCATGTGGATGGAGGACCTCAGTGACGAGAGGAGAATGTGTAGCGCTGAGCTAATACATATATATGTGGTGATAGCGTCGGGGCTAACGCAAAGCTAACAGGCTAAGCTGAGGTTCATCTTCCATGAAGCAGCTCTGTTGTCCTCCATCCATATTTTCAGTTACAGGCTGAGTCATTTCTACCTTCTCCTCTCTGTCAACGCTCTCTGGTTTCATTTAAAAGAGTCGATCATCAGATATTGTCCAAGATTAACATTCAGGGTGGATATAGCTCGCTAGCAGCCTCGCACCGATGACCTACTTGATGTCATCATTTACCCAGAATGCTTTGCGTGTAAATAAAATGGCCCCATCCGTGTGATATATTTTTAAACTTCTAGTTTAAAAATGATAAAAACTGAACATCCTACAGTATTTTTACAGTCTTTATTTTACAGTTAAAGTATATGTTTATCATAAAAAGTCTAATGTTACAACTAATCGGGGATCCCTTTAAAAAGGAGCATTTGCATGAACCGCTATTAAAGTTTTGAGATGGAAACTGTTATAAGAGAAAAGCAATACACTTCAGTATTGACTGCGTTCAGGCTGGATGATAGCTCGTCAATCCAGTTAAATTAAACTGGCCAGTTTTCTGTCTGTTAGCAAAATATCTTGTGAACAACTGTGGAAACAAAACTATTCACACCATCCTTCCTATTAATCCCTCCGATTCTCCTGTAGCTACAGATTTGATTTTGGAGTCAACCCACTGCAAACTTTGTGAACACAAAAAAGGTTCAACCTGTTACTTTTTTAGAAACTGAGCTAAAATCTGATGTGATAGTAGCCGATAGTCCTCCTTGACCCACACAGCGATAACTGGAAGCAGCAAAGCAGCAGACAAAAAACATCTGCACTTTTGGGAAACTTGTTTAAATACTGCAAACCAGAAACAGAGGAGCACTTAAAAGGGCTGCGTTATCAGAGCTTTGTGTAGGTAAAATAACACACAAACTGGATAACAAAAGCAAAGCTGATTTACCCATGTGCACTGACGACTGTCTGTCAAATGAGCAAAATAGCAGACTCAATCCATTTAGCATGTTTGCCTTCATGAATATTCATGAATATATGAGGATTATCAGAACATGTAATGCTGTAAGAGAATAAACAGATAATCATTTAGCACCYGCAGTGTGATTGATGCAACGTGAAACTGATTGGGGCTGCTGTTTTAGCGTCTAGAATTTGCACAAACAAGCATAAAACAAAACTCCATCAGCTCAGAGGATAAAATTGAGAAACGGAAGCGACATTTGGATTTATGAAGTTTGTACTCGAGCAGACCTGATCGTATAGGACTGTTGAGCCWAAAATGGACGGCTTTCATGTTAGTATGCCTGCAAAGGCAATCCAAGTTTCTTGGGTTGTGCTCTTGAACAAAAGCAGTCCTCTGAAGGGAGACATATTTTCCTTTCTGAATCTTCCTCCAAATGCAGCCTGAATTACAATATTTCAACACTGGCAATATTCACAATTAATGTGATTGTGTTTTCATTTGAACTCTTTAAGAGAGGGAAAATGAAATCATTTGCCTCCTCCATCATGGAAAATGACATCTTTAAGCTAAAAGACAGAAGTACACACAAAATCCTCACTTCAGCAGGGCGGTACGCACCACTTTTGCAGCTGTCATCATTTATCAAGCAGGAAGGTCCTTTGGCCCACTGGTTTGGTCTGCACCAAAAGTGGACTTTATTATTATTATTATTTTGTTTTGTGTGGTTTGCATTCACATTTTTTTACTACTCTTTAATTTATAAACAAAGCCACACAGGTGACGTCATTGCTCCCATTGGACAGAAATGACAGGGGCGGGACAGGGCACCGACCTGGAAAGAATGATGCTGTTAATACAACTGTATTACCATTTAGAATATCAAGAGCAGCTCATTCAAAGGAGGTTTTGCGATGATATACTTCTAATTTCGGAATGGCGTTGGCAAATGYGTGCTCCAACCCAAAGAAGATGAGATGCTCTTTGTGCCCTGACCCACAACGGCTCATTRTTCTTAGCTATATGGTGGCTCGTGATGTCCAAAAAGGCACGGTTCCTGTAGTTGGTTCGGTTCGAGGCCGGTCAGAATTCACACCAGAAGAGAACCGCACCAGAGTTTGTTTRGAAGCAAATCAAGACCACCTCAACAGGGGGTCTTGGTTCGAATCACACCTGCATAAAAGGTCCGAACCAATGAGGGAAACGAACTCTGGTCTGTTTAAAGCGGACCAAATGTGTCTCACCAATACAGCCTTAGATTTAGTGCTCATTATTTGACATCATGGTAAATCAGCCCCTCTGCGTTTAAACAAATTAGTCTGGTATTTCAACATAAAAACATGTATATTTTGTGAGATTATCTGATTTTTTTTATTTTTAAATAGTCATATCTGTGCTAAAAGCAACATTTTCACTGCTCAGTTCACTTCTAAGTCAGAGTGTGAGAAGAATTTCTGCTCTTGTCTGGAGGCTTTCTCAACAGCAGACAGGATGTCGGCGTGTTCATAAATGGAGGGTTTTCACTTCAGCCCTCGCAGCCTGTGAGGAAACCTGACACATGATATTCCTGACACCTAAAGAGAGAAACACTTCTTSGACTGAATGACTGTCATATTTTCCATGCATCATTTCATCTTTTCGGGTTGTTTTATTTCCAGTTTGAGGGTCTCTGGATCGGCCCTGACATTGTGTTTCTGTTTGATTCGCACACTCAGAGGTTCAGAAATATTTATTCTCACTCACGTCTCTCCACACTGTGGTTCGTGCTCCCAGATTAGGTGATCTAAGTGGATTTCCCTGCTGGGATCAAAAGGACTAGCAGCTGTCTCCGATAAGCGGACCAGACTGAGCTGAATCCAAAGCCTAGAATCCTGGATTAAAGCGAGCGTGGCTCGGAGGAGAGAGCTCAGGGCTTGTCCTGGGTGTTTGGAGGAACTGCAGGGATAAAAGGTGGACCGAGGGTTCTGTCAGAGCTGAGGAGGGGTGGTCGCCTTTTGATGAAAGCAGGACTGTTGAAGGTCAAAGGTCAGCCCACCAACGCCTTTCTGAATGCCATAAAACACTCTGATCCCAATTTAGCAGAGCTTAATGCACGCAGAAAGGCAGAAAGTCTATTTCTGTATTCTCTCACACCCTTTATGCCTTTTTCTGTCATCTCAGCCGGCAAACGTCAGCTGTGCTCAGAGTTCAGACCTCGGCATGCCAGGCTGCTTCACCCGGCTCCGGCAACAGGCAGCTGCTGGCCGAGCCCTGCTCTCATATCACCGGTCGGCTCCGGGGTCGTGTGTCGCCTGATATCAGGGTGACAGCTGGCTGCTGAGGCGCAGCTGTGTGGAGGAATGAGGAGGATGCCTGAGCAGAAAGATGGAGCTTTCTGAAGGTTGCTCCTGTCATCAGGAGTCGCCACAGCGAGATGACGCGCACGAAGATTTAGCAATTGTTTATGTTTTTAATGCCCTTTCTGACACAACCACTGACCACTGAGCTAACACAGCCCACATTTGTGGAGCAGGGGGCTGGGGGAGCAGCTAGGTGGGTTAAGACCCAAGACACTAATGAGAAAAATGCAAGACTGGATAAAAGAGTAAGAAAAGATGAAAAATTGATTTGGAACAACATCAAAGTTCTGATTTTTTGTTCTGTAAGTGTTTCTGAGAAAACTAATCAGAATCAAACAGCTGAACCTGTTTTGTGTGAAGAAAAAGACAGAATTTTCCTCAGCAGGTAAATGTTGAAGTTACAGCTGAACAATCAGATCATCCCGGGAGGTTTCTGAAACTCTGTTACATTTTTTAGAATGTCGGTCCTTTTCCCCAACAAATCAAAAAATAAAATATTTTTGTCTCAAACATTTATATTCTCTTCATATTGATATTCTGTTAATGTGTTAACTCGTTTATGCAAACTAGTAGTTTTTTTTAATCTAGTGTTTACTGTACATCAAAACCATGGCTCATTAAAAACCTTGAAAAAATGCATCTGGTGCCTTTAAAAGGCTTTAAACAATAATAAAAAAATAATAAATAATAATAATATTAATAATAACAATAATAATGCATTTTATTTATAGGCGCCTTTCAAAACTCCCAAGGTAACCTAACAAAAATAATAAAATCACAATAGAACAATAAACAAAATACAAAACAATAAATCGATTAACAGAACAAAATAAAATATTGGAGGCTTCATAATAAAAACAGTCTTATTAAATACTGTAAAATTAATGATAATTATAAAGATTAGGGTTCAAGTGTATACAGTATGCTTTCCTGAACAGATAGGTTTTGAGTTGGGATTTGAAGGTGGTAATAGAAACTGAATTTCTAAGGTCCAGAGGGAGAGAGTTCCATAGGCGGGGGGCCGAGCAGCTGAAGGCTCTTGACCCCATTGTGGTCAGGCGAGCAGAAGGAAAAATCAGTTGGGAAGAAGTAGAGGATCTAAGATTACGAGCAGGAATGTAAGCATGGAGAAGTGAAGAAATATATGGAGGAGCAAGGTTATGAATGGCCTTAAATGTAAGAAGGAGGATCTGGTAAACAATGCAATATTTAATGGGAAGCCAGTGTAGTTGCTGCAGGACAGGTGTTATATGACAAATGGACGGGGTTCTGGTGATAATTCGAGCGGCAGAGTTTTGAACAATCTGGAGTTTATGGAGAAGTTTGTCTGGTAAACGAAAGAGAAGAGAATTACAGTAATCAAGACGAGATGTGACCAAAGCGTGAACCTGAATGGCTGTATTGTTGGATGAAAGGGACGGATGCAGGCGAGAGACGTTACGTAGGTGGAAATAAGATGACCGAGTGACATTAATGACATGAGAGTGGAAAGATAAGGTACTGTCAAGGATGACACCCAGACTCTTAACCTGGGGAGATGGAGAAACTAGTGAGTTGTCAAYGTAAATGGAGAGATTGTTAGTCTTAAAGAGGGTGGATTTGATGCCAACAAGTAAGATTYCTGTTTTGTCACTGTTAAGTTTAAGAAAGTTATTTGAAAACCAAGACCTGATTTCCTTAAGGCAGTTAGAGAGGAAGGTAGGTGGAAGGGATGCGTTTGGTTTAGCGGAAAGGTAGAGCTGGGTGTCATCTGTAYAGCAATGAAACTGTTCGTTGTGTTTACGAAATATGTAGCCAAGAGGGAAGATGTAGATRATGAATRGGAGGGGTCCAAKGACAGMGCCTTGGGGAACACCGGAGGAAAGGAAAGAGGGTTCAGAAGAAAATGTTTTGAGTTGAATGAACYGAGTACRACCAGAGAGATAAGATTTAAACCAATTTAGTGATGTGTCAGAAATTCCTATGGGTGCTAATCTGGATGTTGAAATTATCTAATGATGGGGAAAGACAATGTGATATTGGCCAGCTCAAACAGACCTTGTAAATGATTGGATAGTGTGAGCTTTTATAAGATTGTTTGCACTACGAGTGTGTGTTGAGGATGGTTCTCAGCTACTGCACCAAACTTTAGCTACAACTTTAGTCATTTTTCCGCTACCTAATGTCACTTAAAGGGATCCGTGATTAGCTGTAACATTAGACTTTATTTGATAAAAGTATATTTTAACCGTAAAATAAAGACTGTAAAAATACTGTAGGCTGTTTAGTTTTATTAATTTTTAAACTAAAAAGTTTAAAAATCGCCATCTTGAGAATTACCAMATTGGAACAAGGGCAAGGTTTTCCAGAGGCTTCCTCTTGCTGGGGTATCCAGATATAACATTTTTTTTCTGAAATACAAGGCTGTCCTCTGACTTTTGACTCACACTGTCCATTCACTGACTACGTTCTGAAATTTATCATGTAGTTGATAAAATATTTTTCTAAAACAACAAACAAGCACTCTCATACAGACACAGGCAAAAGCACTGTCATCTTTGACAGCTTGTGASCAAATGTCTTAACAGAGAGATCTGCAGATCCATGTATTTGAGTTTCATTTTCATAAACTTTTGAAAGGTGAAGTGTCTGATTGGAGGAAACGTTAGGCTGACAGAGGTTTTGAAGCTCACCTCTCTGATTTTCTCCACCTCGCTCTGTAAGACCTCCCTGGCCACTTCCAGCTCCTGAGTCTTCTCCCTCAGCGCCTCGTTCTCCCACTCCAGCTGGGAATTCTTCTTCTGCACCACCTCCAGCTCATTGTACAGGCGGAGGAACACGCTCTTTGCAACCTGGAAGCAGATCAGAGCAGCAAGTGTGGAGGAAGTGCTCAACRTCATCATCATCAYCATCATCATTTTTTACTGGGTGAGTGGAGCGTTTCTCTGCAGCTGCTGGTTTGGCTCGGAGACTTTACAAGGAAATTCTTCTGACGGGAATTTGCCATGTGAGTGGATGGAAGTGGGTGAGAGTGAGGCTGTCAGGAATCACACACACACACACACACACACACACACACAC